>NC_134354.1:700265033-700402533 GCF_048569485.1 Anomaloglossus baeobatrachus
AGCAAGACCTGAAGGCTGCGGCTGTAAAGGCCTGGCAAAGCATTAAGAAGGAGGAAACCCAGCGTTTGGTGATGTCCATGGGTTCCAGACTTAAGGCAGTGATTGCCTCCAAAGGATTCGCAACAAAATATTGAAAATAAAAATATTTTGTTTGGGTTTGGTTTATTTGTCCAATTACTTTTGACCTCCTAAAATGTGGAGTGTTTGTAAAGAAATGTGTACAATTCCTACAATTTCTCAGATATTTTTGTTCAAACCTTCAAATTAAACGTTACAATCTGCACTTGAATTCTGTTGTAGAGGTTTCATTTCAAATCCAATGTGGTGGTATGCAGAGGCCAACTCGCGAAAATTGTGTCACTGTCCAAATATTTCTGGACCTAACTGTATATAATGTGTGTGTGTGTGTGTGTGTGTGTGTGTGTGTGTGTATGTATATGTATGTATGTATATGTATGTGTGTGTGTATCTCTATCTCTATCTATATATATATATATATATATATATATATATATATATATATATATATATATATATATATATATATATATATATAATTATTATTATTATTTGCATTTACCATAGCCTCCACAATATGAAGCCTTCCAACACCATTGGCTGTCAGACAGCTTCACACCATTACTTTAATCTGTTGTTTCATAGGAAAGCTCAAACACTCTGGCTTGTACTCTTCATGTGGGAACCTTCTCTCAAAAATAATTTCCCAAAATGAAAAATGGGCTTTCTTTCATCACTAAATAGCGCACTCTCCCACTCTGCCTTTTTTCATTTTGAATATATCAATGCCCACAGTTTTCCCCTTCGTCTTTGTATGGCTATCATCAGTGGTTTCTTCCGGGCCTTGCACCCTCTCAAGCCTGTTTCCAAACATCTCTTCCTAACAAGAGTTGACGTTGCCACCTAAACATTACACTTTTCTTACCATTCTCGCAGAAGCTGAGGAGGGGTGAGCTCTCCTTTGGCAAGGGATGGTCTTATTAGTTCCCTTTCCTCCTTTTTGGCTGACTTTCTGGGCCGACCAGACCTGGGCCTGTATTGGGTTATTCCAAGCTGCTTATGTTTCTGCGAAATCCTTACACCTGTACTCTCATTACAGCCAACCCTCCTTGCGATGTGCGGCCAGAATCCCCCTCTTCATGCAGTACCACAATTCGCACACGATCCTCCGCTGACAAAAATCTGAAGTCTCCCATCATAATCCGTTCTCTTCTCTAGATTGACCAACAAATAAAGCAAAGATTAATGCAGCAGATGTGATGCAATGTGACCAGTTACCACATCCAGGGTATGATCGGTCACACGAGCATCATCTGTGATTGCCTAATTTTGCAACTGAATTTGTACAATATTTAGTTGTGCTTTTAATTCCCATATTGTTGCAGAAATTGCAGGTAAAATGT
The DNA here is from genome assembly GCF_048569485.1 of Anomaloglossus baeobatrachus. NCBI lineage: Eukaryota > Metazoa > Chordata > Amphibia > Anura > Aromobatidae > Anomaloglossus > Anomaloglossus baeobatrachus. Next base: position 700,266,455 of record NC_134354.1, read on the forward strand.
CACGGCAGTGACTTAGGTGGACCCAGGGGAGGCTATACAGACCCTAAAGCTGGGGCCCCTGTGTTCACCCTATCGCTGGAGGTGCCCTCGATGGTAGGGAGATCCAGGTCACCACCCCAAGCCCCATCTCCTGTCCTTGTCCCTGATGTTAAGGCCCCCTCCAAGAGATTTTACAGAAAACATTTTAAACTTGAAAAACTATTTATCCGACATCTATGCAGGACTTGTAAATCACCGCTCCACCGGAGCAATAAAAATAACTCTGCAGTGGTTATTCCCAACTTACTCATCACAAAAGCTCGCCAACGTGGCTCTTTATTTTTTATTGACCACTTATCAAAAAAAACAGACAGACAATGTGGTGTATAATTAATAATAATAATTTTATTCATTTATATAGCGCTATTAATTCCACAGCGCTTTACGTACATCAGGAACACGGTCCACATTGGGGCTCACAATCTAGAGTCCCTATCTGCATGTTTTTGGAGTGTGGGAGGAAACCCACGCAAACACGGGGAGAACATACAAACTCAATGTGTATGGACACATTGTAAAAGCATAGTAAACCATTATGGATATAAGTGATGAATGTCTCCAGCCCATAATTCTGCTATGAAGACATCAGCTGCATTCACTGTAAACTGTAAAATTATGTTAATTACAGTCAAAATAATCAATAAAGGGTTTTTCTTAGTGTTAAAAAAAAATATGGATGCCTTAATTTTCCTTTTTTTTTTTTTTTTTTTTTTTTTTTTTTTTATGGACTGTCCTGGAATTTCTGAACAGTTGGGAACCCAGATTACAGGGGTCCGACCGCATGAACCCCCAACAATCCTGAAATTGAGGCTGGGAAACTAGGGAATAGAGTTTCTGCAGAGCCCAATCTTTAATGGGAGGGGTGGTGTGCAAGCTCCCAGCTGTCGAGCGATAAATGATACGGTGACTTATTCCCGACCTCTCAGACGAGGGATTTCTTATTGTTTTGGAAATAACCCTTGAACACCTTTTGTCTCCCAATTTCCCATACACAAGAATTAGGCTAAGTGATCTTAAAAGGAATCTTTTCAGGTGCAATATGCCCCCAGAACGACGAGCAGTTCTGGGTGCATATTACTACTCTCAGGATATACTAACTAGATCTTTACATAAAGTATTTCTAAAGAATCTTTATGATATGCTAATGAGTGCAGGGACTAGTCACAAGGGCGTTATTTTCCCTGACTAGTCTGCCCCTCACAGGGGTGTGCTAACATGCTATTTAATGCCCATTGCTCAGCGTCATCAGCGGTGATGTGTGTACCTGTGTCTGTTGACAGAGTTTAGTGTTAGTCTGCATGATCAGAAGTCCCAGCACTTCCGGTCATGCACACTATGAAGCTGAGTGTACGCATCCCGGCTTCAGAGAGGTCTAGTGCCCATGATTATAAGTGCTGTGACTTCTGATTATGCACACTGACCCTAAACTCGGCATCTGAAACTGTGACAATGGACACATGTACACGTGTCACCGCTGATGACGCTGGGCAATGAGCAATGAATAGCATGTTGGCACGCCCCTATGGGTTTGCTAACATTTTAAGAGGGCAGACTAGTTGGGATAACTAACGCCCTTACGACTAGTCCCTGCGCTGGGAACAGCAAAGAAAGCCTCTTTCCAGTGAGAACAAAAGGATCAGACATTCAAATTCAGTCTGCCCGATCCTTCTCTCCTGAATCATCGGAAGGGGAGAGTCTGTGTACCCCATATACACCTGATGGTCTGCTGATCCTGCTGAAATCCGTGAATTTGGCTAATGTATAATAGAGAAGCTGTTCAGCAAGGTTTGTGTGTGTTTGTTTTTTTAAAAAAAAATTAATTTGTCTTTGGGAGACCCTTAAATTCACAAACCTTGAACATTTTCGCTGCAATCTTAAGCAGTTTGAAGGTGATTATTTTCTGTTTGCCTGAGAAAAACAAACCGTTCAGACTCTACCTTGTGCACTACTCTTAGGAAATGAATAATTCATGTTTTTTTTTTATCCAAGTTATTTCTCCCAAGTTTCGCCAGACGCAGTAGTTTACCGTGTCTAACAATGACTCAAAGGCACTGTTCCTTTTTGTGGATTCCTAATTCTTAGTTTGTTTCCTTCTTTTCGGCACTTACTTTTAGGTTTTATAACATACTTACAAATTAGTTGAAAATGTAAGCTATGGCGTCCCTGGTGCAAAGTGAGAGTTTTATTTTTGCAAGGTCGACACTTATCAGATAATGATAACACTGATAACAGCTCAAGATCCGTTGTATGAAACAACCACGTGACTGCTCCACGGATCCATGTTCTATGCAATGGAGGAGGACACTGTACTTTTCACACCTTTTTAATATGTAGCTACAGCCAGCTAGGGGATATCAGACATAACAGTGGGAGGGGGAAGGAAGAAGGGAGAAACTTAAATTGGTATGTTAGCTAATATCCACAAATCCATTTTTTATGCAATGGGGGAGGACACTGTACTTTTCACACCTTTTTAATATGTAAGTCAAATAGCAGTCCTCAAAGTAGAGGGAAGCCACTTATATAAATAGATACATTTTAGCCTCTTAGCAATTGCTTTTGTAACTTTTATGCCTAATGCTCATAAAAACCTAGATTAGGTAGTGAGTAACCCAAAAGCTCTTTGGTTTGCCAACAAAAAACTGACAATAACCATATGATATTAATTATGATGGCCTATAGAAGTATATAACAAAATTATCAAAAAAACACAACAAAATAAACAAAAATATAGAGTTTGATTAATTTTTTTCAAAAATGTTTATTGAAAAAGAGAAAATGGCATACAAAATCAAGTACACAAAATCTCCACGTGGATTATTTTGGTAATGAGTCAATGAACATAAGAATGTTGATTTCTGAAGCACTAAATTTAGATTCATAAAAAAACTGGAAAGAGAAAAGAATGTTAAGAAAAAGCAAAGAAGAATTGAAATGAGAGGAAAGACAGATCAGAGAAAGAAAAAGAAGAGAAAGGGGGGATAGAAGGGGGGGCAGGGAAGGAGGGACTTGGGGTCTCCCTTGGAACACAACCGATTTAAGGAGGTCTACACTCCACCTCTCAGCACGAACCGAGCAAAAATTAAGCGATTGGTTCCTAAGAGGAAAGCATGACCTCGAAATCAGCGGATTCTCTAAATAGAAGCCACGGCGTCCAACAGCTGAAAAACTTGCTCAGCTGGAGCTCAGAGTGGGAGGATAGTTTATCCATCCTGCAAATGTGGTCCATACACTATGGGAGCTTGGGCACAAGACCTTTTACCTCTATTGAAACACCGGAGTCCCCTGATGATTCGAATATGATGAAACTCGTCGGGAGGAGGCTAGGAATGTTATAGGGTTTCCAAGAGAGGGTTAGATGTGGTCTGCCCTTGTTAGGACGGAAGCTATTGGGGTTACAGATGAAGTTAGTTCTCCTAAGGATTTATAGGGTCAGTGATACAGTAGTTTGAAAACGAAAAGACCCATACAGAGGAGACTTTGATGTACTCCAAGCTGCAAAGAATGGGTGAGATTGTTCCTATCTTCTCATCTATAGTACCTGTGAATACTTTGGGTTCTACTATATAGAACCATGATATAGTATTTTTGGTTGTTTTATATTGAGTTTTTTTGATTATTTTTTGTGTGATCACATATTGGACCACTGTCCAACTCTGGGTTAAATCAAATCATAAGGCCCTGTCACACACCGAGATAAATCTGCGGCATATCTGTGGTTGCAGTGAAATTGTGGACAATCAGTGCCAGGTTTGTGGCTGTGTACAAATGGAACAATATGTCCATGATTTCACTGCAACCACAGATCTGCCAAAGATTTATCTCTGTGTGTGACGGGGCCTATACTCTATATTTTTGTTCTTGTTGTGTTTTTTTTATTATTTTGTTATACTTCTATAGGCTCACTCGGCCACCATAATTAATATCATATGGTTATTGTCAGAGTTTTTTGTTGGCAAACCGAGGAGCTTTTGGGTTACTCACTACCTTATCTAGGTTTTTATGAGCATTCGGCATAAAAGTTACATTTTAGCCTCTTAGCAATTGCTTTTGTACCTTTTTAATATGTAGCTGCAGCCAGCAGGGGATGTCAAACATAACATGGGGGGGATAGGGAAAGTTAAATAGGCATTTTAGTTAATATAAAGAAATAAAGGTTAAAAAAAAACAAAAAACACGCACACAAATTCCCAGTATACAGCAGACAGGGAGCTGTAGTTGGCTATGTCCGTAAACATAAACCATGGTCCGATCCCAATTCCCAGCCAAGACCGTTGGGTCTCCTGACCTAAGAAAACTGCAGTATAACCATATCTAAGGCAGAAAGCTTAGGTCAGGAGATTTGGCAGCTGGGGGCTTTATATTGTGATCAGAGCTTGGTCCATATCTCACAGACATGTGAAACAGACGCTAGTCTCATAGACTTTGAATGGAGAGGCAGTGCACATGCTCTATTACACTGGGGAATTATGGCTTCCTCATCTTGCGTTTCGTTGAGGTCCTATCAGTCCGACCCTCAGAGATCCGCAACTTATCACCTGTGACAATCTGGCCACAACAAATGTTTAATACGAAGTTATCAAATGTTCCAAGATCTATTTTCATTCAAGCATGCCTGAAGTACTCTATGCTAATAAATTTTCTTTTTTATGTCGCCCTACATCTTTTTACCAAATACCATTTTTTTCACTTTGTTACTGCTGTATTTCTGTATTTATATACAGCAGACATTCCGATCTCTTCATCTGTTTGCATCTCAAACCTGCACATTTATTCTGTGAAAGAGCCGCTTTATGATAAAACTGTATTTATCCCGACCTCCTATTCCCGCGGGAGCGTCTATAGAGCTGGTATGTATTTTATTAAAAAAAAAAGTCTAAATAGTAGCTGTAGGGGTTACAGTATGATAAATAGCTGTCTGCAGAGAAGACATAGCTACTAAGCCATTACATTAATCATTCTGCAGAATGCATACTGTATGACCACTGCAGCAGCCAGTGCTCCGATGCCGTTCTTTTTCATTATGCTTCAATTGTTGTTTTTAATGAGGAGATTATGCATTACGGATGCTTGTATGGCATGTATGCATAAGAGGACAGGGCTTTATGCTAACTATAGAATACGTATTTCACTTATGGCGTCCAGTAATATTTTCCGGTTGTGCTTTGCCCTTCATCCACATTAGATTGTGAATTTGTGTATTTTTCTCTGTTTTTTATAAACTTCCAGCTCCAACCTATTCTGTAGTGCGGTGAGTGACTGTAATCGCTCCCATCTTTCTTTATCCCAAACTCAAAACCACTGATATTAATTGTATAGCTAAGTTTAAAACTCCAGTTAACCTCTCAGTATGTTTTTCGGGAGGAAGATGGAGTGGGAAGAACATACAAATTCCATGCAGCTTTACACATAGGAGGAGTTAAACTCATGACCCACGTCGTGCAAGGAAGCAATGGTAACCAAAAAGCCTGCAAGTTTTTGGGTGATTTTTTTTTTTTTTTTTTTTTTATCTTTTATTTCCTTCTATGAAAATTAAACAACATATAATAAATTATTTGAATCGAATTGATTAAAGTATATGAGAAAACACATTAAATGGTCAGTACCTTAACAAACTGTGCTTAAAACAGTACAACCAAATATGAGAAATTTTGTAATATATTACAATCCGAGAAATTTCCTTTCTTGACTTATGAGCCACTTCTCCCTTTACCCTATCTTGCCTCCTGAGCTTATCAAAATGGCTCAAATCAATCTTGGTCAAAAGAAGTTGATCATTCAACTTCTTGAAGTACCTCCTTACACAAGGAGCGCAGCACTCGCACGTTTTTCCATTCCTCCGATGTCGCAGAGACAAAGTTGCTTTTGCTTGCAGCATCGGAGAATGAACAGTTAAAGCCAACTGCGCAAGGATAATGCTGGTCCGAACTGTCAGACAAGCAGGAAACCTGGAGGAAGGGGAGCATTACGCCTCTGAAGATATAAACAAGACCCCTTTTAAGTAACAATAAACCATGGTGGGTCTTTTTGAAAGGGAAGCGGTCAGTAAACATATAGGGCTCAATTTACCAAACCTTTTACGCCAGCAATCTGTCATACAAAGATGGGATAAGTTGCATAATTGTGGCACAACTGGCAACTGTGCTAAATGCGACTTTTGGTATTCTCGCTCCATTTTTGCCCAGCGCCAACAAAGTAGGTGAAAATGGGAAGAAGGGGGAGGGGGTGACAGGTCATGACGAGTGACGGTAATCTACAAAGCTTACTCCAACAGGGGCTAAAGTAAGATTAGTGGCAACGCGCACAAGGAGGTGCGCACCACTAATTTAACAGTGCTGATTCATGAAGGGGTCAGGAGCATCTGACTCCAGCGCGGCTCCACATCAAGACTGGCGTCAGCAACATCGGTCTTGATTAATCGAAACAATCATATTAGTAGTAAAAAAAAACTACAAATCTGGGTAGGTAGGGGAAATTATAGGATTCCTGTAAAGAGACGGTTTGTTTTTTTTTATCTAAAGTTGAGCATAAGCAGTTAAGCTACTACAAATTTGCGATGGGTTTTGTAAGTAGGGTCCTGAGGTGTTTGTTCTTGCTAACAAAAAACCCCCAAAACATCTAATCTGTAATTCGCCTTCCTGGCTTCTTCCAAGAAAGTGCTGCAATCTGTTTGACAGCCAAAAGTATAAATTGGCTAAAGTCTAAATGGGGATGTGATGTCAATTGATCTATTTTAGGTCTAATTTAGATGTATTTTTCTAGCTTAAAGGGAACTGGACGCCATGAAAATGCCTCCAGTCTGCAGGCACCAGATCATCGAGCAGGGGGAGCTGAATAGATTGATATATAGTTTGGTGGGAAAAGATTCAGTATCACCTTTGATTTAATCATTAGACCCTCTGCTCTTTCTGGGCTTTTTGGGTCACAGATAGGACCGCACACTGAACAAAAAATCCCAGAAAGGGCAGAAGTATAAAGATTAAAATACAGGTTATACCGAATCTTTTTTCACAAAACTATATCTGTGTACTCTGCTCCCCCTGCTCTATATTGAGATGCCTGCAGATTGGAGTGCATTTTCATGGTGACATTTAGAGGGGTATTCCCGTCTTCAAGATCCTATCCCAATATGTAGTAGATGTAATAATATTAGCAAATTCATCCACTTAGAAATGTTGTATAGTTCTATTCAAATGATTTCTATTAGGTTTTGTAGTTAACAAATCTTGAAATCATGCGTTACAAATTTAAGGACATATAGATGGTAATAACAAGGTTAAGAAAATGCGCATATTTTGACCCCCCAGTTAGTTAGTGTTGATACATCAAGCAGTATATTTTGTTGGTCAAATCAATTGCTTATGAATTAACTTTTTGCAAAATATAACTAAACAACAAATAAAATTAACAACTTCCTGACATGGATTCGTAGACAGTCCAGCAAATTTGCGAGATCAGAAATTCACTATGTTGCTTACCTCATGTTCAGGGCATTGCAGCACCTTGGGTATCCATTGGTATGGCCACAAGCATATAACTAAGGCCCTTTTTGCATGGTGCAGTTTTTTGCTGCAGTTTGCTGGAGAAGGAAAGGCATGCATTTTAGTGCAACAAAGTCTGAGCATTCAGAAAGCTGTGCGCACATTGCTTCTTTTTTCCTTGCAGTTTTGGTTGAAGAAAAAAGAAGCAGCATGTCAGTTGTTTCTGCGTTTTTGACGTGTTTTTCCATTGAATATAGTGAAAAAGAAACGCAGGGGCAAAAACGCATACTTTTTTTAATACGTTTTTAGACTAAAGATGCGTTTTTGTCCCAGAGGGTGCATCTTTTGCCTAAAACACAAAACTGCAGCGTGCGCACATAGCCTAACTATGGCTATATACGTGGTCGTAACCATGGATAACTAAGTTTCTGCAATGCCCTGCACATGAGGTAAGAGACATAGTAAATCAGGAGAACTATACTACATTTCTAATTGGAGGTATTTGCTCATTATTATTATTATTATTATTACTATTATTATTATTATTATTATTATTATTATTATTAATATTTCACTGCATATTAGAATAGGATCTTGGAGATGGGAATACCCCTTTTAAGTGTTTTTTTTCACGGAGGGAACTCTTTCCTATTATAGTTGTGGGGCTACTCACTTGTCTGTGTATTTTTACAGCTCAAGTGGTCTGCACAAAACCACAGAGACCGGTCCAATTTTGATCCGAGTGACAGATCAAAGTAGCCATTGCTTATGGGTCTGTGAGAAACATCAGACAGCACCTGGATGCCACCAGTGTTGTGTTTTATACGGACTGCGTAATGGGGGAAGATTGAAAAACTTCCATCTTCTTTTTTTTTCCCTCATATTAGGAAAAACTGACAGAAGTAACACTGACCAGATTGCATCAAAAACATTGATGAAATTCGGACTGGTTTTTGCATATCGAGAAACCTGACTTCTGAATGAGTCATTGGGGCGGGGCCACAATTGGCACATAGTTGTTTTTCCACAGTCATGTGGACGTTTCTTGGTCCCCTCTACGACTCCCCCTTCTGGCCGTCCTCTAGAGTGGGGGGAGGCATTTCGGACAGGTTTTTCCAGTTCTGTGTGTCATAAATAGAAGAGATCTACACAGATCATGTGCAGACCAACCTTGGGCTTAGTTTTATCCATATTAATGCGCACAGGCGCAGTATGGGAACAGACTGTATATTATTACACATATACCTTCGTCTGCTGTTTGTACTTTACAAAATGGACGTTTAGTAGAACTATAAAACTGATCTACACAAAACAGGACTTGTTTTCCGTCCTTTTGAGGTCAATTTTCCAGTTCCAGTGATGGTCAGTGGTGGGACCCCCAAGGCTTAGACATATAAACTTTACAAAATTATAATTTTTTTTTTTCTTGTAGATTAAATATTTAATCAATAAGTCAGGAAATAGTCCTATTGGAAGAAAAACACCTTAAAGGAAACCTGTCGCCAGAATTTTCGCTATTAAACTAAAAGAATCCCCTTCTATAAAGGTTCATCTTGCTACTGGCCCCCCTTTCAGACCTAAATAAAATATTACCTTTTGCTATGGTAATGAGGTTTACTGGCCCTGTGGGCGGGCTGTATTTTGTCTGTTATCCCCCCCCCGCCGCTGTTCGCCGTCCCCCAGTGTTCATGTACATGGATGATGCCACCGCCCTCATGTTCCGCAGTGCTCCTGAAGTCTTGCGCATGCGCAGTGGCACTATCGCGGGACTGAGCACTTTTTTCAAATCGCGAGTGTCGGTGATGTTGTTCCGCAGGCGCGAGCTTATGGGTGGTGCTGGGAATGTCATCATCAGCATCATCCAATTACCTGCCCATAATCTCGCGCCTGCGCAATATCATCACCGGCACTCATGATATGAAAACGGTGCTCAGTCCCGCGATAGTGCCACTGCGCATGCGCAAGACTCCCGGAGCACTGCGGAACATGAGGGCGGCGGCCTCATCTATGTAAATGAAAACTGGGGGATGGCGAACAGCGGCAGGAGGGGGAATAACTTACAAAATACAGCCCGATCACCGGGCCAGCAAACCTCATTACCATAGCAAAAGGTAATATTCTATAAAGTTATTTTTTAGGTCTGAAAGGGGGGCCAGCAGCAAGATGAACCTTCATAGAATGCAGCCCAGGAGCTGCACAAGGGGATTCTTTTAGTTTTATAGTGATAATTCTGGTGACAGGTACCCTTTAAAAGAATGGGGCAGCATTTTCTGCGGTTGTCTGGTCCCGGGAAGGTTCTCTAGGACATAATTAGACGTCTCACTGCTACAGCGATTGTCGCTCAGTATAAATAATGATGTTATTCCGTCTGAACACGCAGGACTTTACGTGAATCCTGCACTGTAACACATTTTTATCCAATTCTTTAAAATGCTGAATTCCACATTGTGCAAAAAAACCATTTAGCGGGAGCCAATCTTTTTCTAGCTGTGAATTGTAGCATGACATGCATCAAGGTTAATGTGCGGGAATACACATTCGGAGACGTGAGCTGTCCCTCCCCCCTCATTCCTCATGTGGTGGTCCCGAAATAGCCATATCGTCTCTCCCTTCCAGCGAGTGGAGCCGGGTCTTTATGAATGGGCACCATTTGTAGCTGAATAATCCATTCATGAAAATCTGTGTGCTGCGCACATCGTGAATGGAGATGACTCATTCAGGGCACAGTCCCAAGCCTCTGCTAAGAGCCATTAAACGCTGCTTGACATCACAAGGAAAGCCATGCTATAGATGCTTTGGCCAGGAGGAAATTGCCACACATCCAGAAAACCGGGAAGGGGGGGGGGGGGGGTGTACAGCATGCTAATCAGGATGAGTCATTTGTAATTAAATCCCGAAAAAGTAATAAAGCTTCTTTATTGAAAGAGCTGTAGTTAAGATTTGTCACTGCCTCTTCATATAAAGTGCGGTTCTGTGCGGATTTGCTTTTATTTTTTCAGATTACCTGGGTGTGAAGTGAAACTGCTAATTGAGCTGTGAAACGCAGGGGCTCCTTGTGTCTGCGGAATCCTTTAATGCTTGCCTATGGAACGGTGCTGATGGATAGAATGTGGCGGTTCCAGCAGATTTACGTAAAGCACCACTCAGCGTTTGTTTTTTTTTAATTGTTTCTCAGTACTGAAGTGGTGCCTGAAATCTGATTCCCTGTCCCCGTTCTTACGGAGTCACCCCCCCTTCCTTTTGTCAGTGTCACTTTGGTCCCGCGGCGCCATCTTGTGCCCGTGACGTCTGACTGGCTGGAAGTCAGACGTTACCTCACAAGCTCACCAATTTAAGTATATTAGAGCCAGAATGCGGCTCCCATAGACTTGTATTGAGTTTAAAAGTAAAAATAGCACCAGCACAAATATGTAAAATATTTTTCAATTTTATTCAATGCAAAAAGGCATAAAACAAGAAGGTAGGTTGATAAAAAAAAATGTAAACTGATACGCAGGACACAGATAGTTACAGGTAACGCGTTTCTGGCCCAAAGTGGCCCTTATTCTCAACCTCTGGGAAAGGGCCACTTTGGGCCAGAAACGCGTTACCTGTACCTGTCTTGTATCAGTTTATATTTTTTTTATCCGCCCACCGTCTTGTTTTTATGCCTTTTTGCATTGAATAAAATTAAAAAAATTTTTTTACAGATTCTTGCTGGTGCTATTATTATTAGTTTTGGATTGCACATGGAGCTGCTCTGGACCGTGCACGTTATCAGGAGAGCAGAAATGCTTTTTCTAGATCTTTTGGAAGTTTTGAGTTGTGTTCTCCGACGCTCTCCATGAAATACTGGAGCTGACGGCGGGTCACTAAGTGCAGAAGACCGACCGGAGCGATGCTGGAAATGGAAAAAGACAGTGGCAGGGGAGTGTAAGATGGGGGGGGCAGGGGAGTGTAAGATGGGGGGCAGGGGAGTGTAAGATGGGGGGCAGGGGAGTGTAAGATGGGGGGCAGGGGAGTGTAAAGGCCGCTTTACACGCTGCAACATCGCTCGTTGGGGTCACCGAATTCGTGACGCACATCCGGCCGCTTTAGCGATGTCGTTGCGTGTGAAACCTACGTGCGATCGAAAATCGTCGCAAACACGTGCAAAATCGTTGACATGCTCCCCTATTCCCAATTATCGTTGCTGCTGCAGGTAGTAGATGTTGTTCGTCATTCCTGCAGCCGCACATATCGCTATGTGTGACACCGCAGGAACAAGGAACCTCACCTTACCTACGGCCGCCTGCAATGAGGAAGGAAGGAGGTGGGTGGGATGTTCGTCCCGCTCATCTCCGCCCCTCCGCTTCTATTGGGCGGCCGCTTAGTGACGTTGCTGTGATGCCGAACGAACCGCCCCCTTAGAAAGGAGGCAGTTTGCCGGGCACAGCGATGTCGCTAGGCAGGTAAGTAGTGTGACTGGTCCGCGCGATTTTGTGCGCCACGGGCAGTGATTTGCCCGTGACGCACAAACAGCGGGGGCGGGTACGCACGCTAGAGATCTTGATAGCGAGATCGCAGCGTGTAAAGCGGCCTTATGACAGGGGGCAGGGGAGTGTAAGATGGGGGCTAGGGGAGTGTAAGATGGGGGCAGGGGAGTGTAAGATGGGAGTTAGGGGAGTGTAAGATGGGGGCAGGGGAGTGTAAGATGGGGGCAGGGGAGTGTAAGATGGGGGTTAGGGGAGTGTAAGATGGGGGTTTAGGGGAGTGTAAGATGGGGGTTTAGGGGAGTGTAAGATGGGGGTTAGGGGAGTGTAAGATGGGGGTTAGGGGAGTGTAAGATGGGGTTAGGGGAGTGTAAGATGGGGGGCAGAGGAGTGTAAGATGGGGGCAGGGGAGTGTAAGACATGGGGAAGGAGACTTGCATATAAAGCACCACTCCAGCAGTGAAATTATAAAAACCTCACACTGGTGTGGTACTTTACGGTGTACGTGTGAGATATTGTACATTTTACATAACAGTATGACACGGATTGTACAATAAAAAAAAAATTTTTTAGGAACGTCGGCTGGATCAACCGTTTCGGTCTGGGCCTGCCAACTATCCAATGTGTATGTTGATGTGTTTCCTCCCAATATCTGCCATCTGGGATTGGAATGTAACATGTCTGATACCACAGGTCGGCAAGGGTAACATTGTATGTTTGAACAGTAAGAGGTGACTTTTATATACTTTCAATAAAAATATCGAAACCGTTCCATTCCGCAGTTTTTTCACAAACACAGACTCCATAGGCTTTTTCTTGCACAATATTTTGACCCCTTTGTGTGACCTTTGGTGGATGATTTTGGTGTCATTAGATTGGTTATAAATTAATGGACGCTGTGCTGTGATTGGCTGCTGTGGGCAGGGAAGATTTTCTTAACCCAGCTGCCAAAGAGTGTCTACAGCATCCAATCATAGCACATCTTTCATTTTACCTCAGCAGTATAAGAACTGAAAGCTGCGCTGTAATTGGTTGTAATAGACAGAAAATACTTTTTTTTTTTTTTTTTTTGTCACAGTTCATAAGTGTGGTAGTGTTTATAACAACCAGAGCATAGCTTTCACTTTATCCCAGCAGTTTACATACTGAAAGCTGCACCGTAATTGGTTGCTATAGGGAGCAAAGGCAAATTTCCATTTAGGCAGAGTTCATAAGAGGGTGGTGTTTTGCTTAACGCTATTCCTTTCCATATCTGAATCCAGAGAAGAAAGGAGGGCGGCACTTCACGGTGGGATTCTGCAGTTTTAATAACTTTTTGTTAACAAGTTACAACATGTAAGGAGAGAGGGGAGTGCAGGCAGACCGGACTACGGCCATTTCGCACTAAGGGTACTTTCACACTTGCGTTGTTTTCCTTCCGTCACAATCCGCCCTTTTGGAAATCACCGGAATCCGTTAACTGATTCCGCTGTTTCCCATAGACTTGTATGGATGACGGATTGTGCCAAAAGGACCTGCGGTGCTTCCGCTGGGCTACGCTCCGTTGCTTCCGCCCAGCGGGAGGAACGCAGCATGTAACGTTTTTTTGAGCAGCGGAATCCTCAGAATTTCACTGCGCATGCTCTCTCTGGCTCCCTGCACCCGTAACCAAGGTAAATATCGGGTAACCAAGCAAAGTGCTTTGCCTAGTTATACCCGATATTTACCCTGGCTATGTGTGCAGGGAGCCCGACACTTCCCCGCTTGGCTCCGCCCCCTCCCGCACTCCACTCCGCATGTATACACACACACACACACACTCACCTGTCCTCAGCGACATGGCCCCGCTCGGCTCCACCCACCCCGCACTCCGCCCCCGCACACATTCTCGGCGGCCAAGCGATCAGCTGATCACCCGGCGGCTGGCTGCTGAGAGCAATCAGCTGATCACCCGGCAGCTGGCTGCTGGGAGCGATCAGCTGATCACCCGGCGGCCGGCTGCTGGGAGCGATCAGCTGATCACCCAGTAGCCGGCTGCTGGGAGCGATCAGCTGATCACTCGGCGGCCGGCTGCTGGGAGCGATCAGCTGATCACCCGGCGGCCGGCTGCTGGGAGCGATCAGCTGATCACCCGGCGGCCGGCTGCTGGGAGCGATCAGCTGATCACCCGGCGGCCGGCTGCTGGGAGCGATCAGCTGATCACCCGGCGGCCGGCTGCTGGGAGCGATCAGCTGATCACCCAGCGGCCGGCTGCTGGGAGCGATCAGCTGATCAACCGGCGGCCGGCTGCTGGGAGCGATCAGCTGATCAACCGGCGGCCGGCTGCTGGGAGCGATCAGCTGATCAACCGGCGGCCGGCTGCTGGGAGCGATCAGCTGATCAACCGGCGGCCGGCTGCTGGGAGCGATCAGCTGATCAACCGGCGGCCGGGAGCGATCAGCTGATCACCCGGCGGCCAGGAGCGATCAGCTGATCACTCGGCGGCCGGCTGCTGGGAGCGATCAGCTGATCGTTCACAATAGTCCGCTGCCGGTAAAACTGTAAAAAAAAAAAAAACAAAAAAAACCAAAACGGATTCCGTTATTTTGCAGCATCCGTTGTGCCACTATAGGCAACACATCCGTTGCTTCCTTCACACAACGGATAACGTTCAACGCAAGTGTGAAACTAGCCTAAGGCAAAGTGCTTCCAGGAGTCCTGATATTCCTTTCCATATTTAGTGGTTGTGGTGGTTTAAAGGGAACCTGTCAGGTGCATTATGCAGCCAGAACCACGAGCAGTTCTAGGTGCATATTGCTAATCCCTGCCTAACAGTCTCTGTATACACTAGCATAGGAATTGAAAAATAAAAAACGCAAATTTATTTATTTAGTTTTACAAAGTTGAGACTTTTTTTCAAGCCACTAAGAAAATAAAAGCAAAAGTCTACACTAGTTTGGTATCACTGTAACCATACTGACCTGGTGTCACGGCTGACAGTCATGTGGTTTCTGGCTATAGAAGGTTACAGCGTTTGGCTACGCAAAATGAATACTCTCTGACTTTATATTGTTCCTGCTGTCTGTTCATTGTAATAGGTAGTTTTCCTGCTAAATTTAAATTTCTTCCCCTTTTGGACCCAGCAGGAGCTCGCCTTCCACCCAGCTGCTGATCATCAGTATTCTCCTGGAGCTTAAATACTCCCATCTTCCCTAGACTGGTACTGGTGATATTACTCAATTCATTCTGGCTCTGGTTCCAAGCAGGTGGCTTGTACTAATCTGTGGTATTGTTGCTAGAGCTTTGCTGAACTTCTGCCTGTGTCATCTGTGGATAAGTAGTTCATACAGTTTTTCCCCTGTGTGTCCTCCTTGTGTCTTCCTTTAGCTTTTAGTGGAATTGACAAACAGCTCATCCCACCCGTTTCCCATTTAGGGTCCAGCACTAGGGATACCTAGGATCAGCTATCCGGCTCTGCGCATAGGTTTTGAGCCAGCTGTAGGTTTAGTCAGGGGTCACCATCTTCCCCTTCCCTAGATGTAAAGGGTCCCCTTCCCTTGCCGTTCGCTTGGACCTTCCCCGTACCTAGCATGACACCTGGATGAACATATTGCCAGATCATATTTACCACTCAATGAAGGCCATAGAACCAAAACTCACAAATAGTAAGTAATGTCAGCCAAAAAAATAAGTGATCACTCTTGAACAATGGCAAGGTAGAATCAAAAATGCGAAACAAAACTTGGCCATGGCAGAAAGGAGTTAACCGGCAGCACCAACCTCCTGCCATACTAATGTACGTATCTGAAAATGCTGTAACCGGCAGCACCAACCTCCTGCCATACTAATGTACGTATCTGAAAATGCTGTATCCGGCAGCAAGGCTGGTTTATCCAAGCAAGTGAGAAAAAGAAGAATATTCTCATATACCTTTTCCTACAGAAACCCAAGTCTGGGTAATCATCCGAGTGCTTCCACTTGTTTTATATAGTGTTAATAACTTTTAGTTATTGTATGTATAATGAGCTAAACAGTTTTATGAAGATGACGGCGCACAATGATTAAGCGAATACATGGTGCTAAAGACACAATAAATATATTTTATGTGTGTAAAATGGGGCAAACAAATGAGGCTCAGGAAGACTTTCTTGGTGCGTAGAGTCATAAAATAAATAACAACTGGTTATAAAGATAGTGACTCACGGACTGAACAGCTGGATCATTATCTGGGATTGGAGTCATTTAGAACCATGCACAGGGTAATACATGCTCGGTTGTCAATATCAGCCGAGATATGGCTGCTTTTATAGGCCCAGACCGTTCATGTCCGGCCACCCACCCAGATCACGTAATGGCTCATGAACTGCGTATACTCTAGACTTTAAGCTGGTCATACACTGTAGGTTGCTGTTGAGTGCTGGTTTGGGTTGCAACTATCCTTTTGACCATCCACCACCTATATATGCACGCTCGACTGAGCATCCATGTAATAAGGAGATGGATATTGGAAGGTACAGGACACCGCTGGGGCATGTTATCTTCCCAGCAATAAAATACTTCCTGATCCTACGCTCCTTTAACATCTGTCGATAATTGGCCTGCATTAATTTGTGAATGGCCAATGTAGGAGGCCATACTAATGTAATAACCCAATAAATCAACAAATTAATGGGCCCAGAAATCTTCAGAAGCCTGATGAGCATCAATGCCACCGAACACATGCACGCTCACTTCAGCTTAGCTTGCATGTGTATCCAATGGAGATAGAGGAGTTAAAGGCTAAAATTCAACTTGCCCTACCCTTCTTTTCCTCAACCTCCTCCCAGAAGAGCCTGAAGATCCACATTGGGGCTGGGCGGTTAACCAAATTAATTTGATTAATATGCCATTGGAGGGCAGCATGAGTTGTACTTTTAATAAAATCTAAAATTCGATCCTGGCTCGATCTCCTCTTCTCTTCTGTCACTGGTGAAGTGGGCAGTATAGCCTAGAGAGCGCCACGATGGGTCCATCTCCTCTTCTGTCATTGGTGAAGCGGGCAGTATAGCCTGGAGAGCGCCGCGATGGGTCCATCCCCTCCTCTGTCATTAGTGAAGCGGGCAGTATAGCCTGGAGAGCGCCGCGATGGGTCCACCCCTCCTCTGTCATTGGTGAAGCGGGCAGTATAGCCTGGAGAGCACCACGATGGGTCCATCCCCTCCTCTGTCATTATTGAAGCGGGCAGTATAGCCTGGAGAGCACCGCGATGGGTCCATCCCCTCCTCTGTCATTAGTGAAGCGGGCAGTATAGCCTGGAGAGCGCCGCGATGGGTCCACCCCTCCTCTGTCATTGGTGAAGCGGGCAGTATAGCCTGGAGAGCACCACGATGGGTCCATCCCCTCCTCTGTCATTATTGAAGCTGGCAGTATAGCCTGGAGAGCACCGCGATGGGTCCATCCCCTCCTCTGTCATTAGTGAAGCGGGCAGTATAGCCTGGAGAGCGCCGCGATGGGTCCATCCCCTTTTCTGTCATAGGTGAAGCGGGCAGTATAGCCTGGAGAGCGCCGCGATGGGTCCATCCCCTCCTCTGTCATTAGTGAAGCGGGCAGTATAGCCTGGAGAGCGCCGCGATGGGTCCACCCCTCCTCTGTCATTGGTGAAGCGGGCAGTATAGCCTGGAGAGCACCACGATGGGTCCATCCCCTCCTCTGTCATTATTGAAGCGGGCAGTATAGCCTGGAGAGCACCGCGATGGGTCCATCCCCTCCTCTGTCATTAGTGAAGCGGGCAGTATAGCCTGGAGAGCGCCGCGATGGGTCCACCCCTCCTCTGTCATTGGTGAAGCGGGCAGTATAGCCTGGAGAGCACCACGATGGGTCCATCCCCTCCTCTGTCATTATTGAAGCTGGCAGTATAGCCTGGAGAGCACCGCGATGGGTCCATCCCCTCCTCTGTCATTAGTGAAGCGGGCAGTATAGCCTGGAGAGCGCCGCGATGGGTCCATCCCCTTTTCTGTCATAGGTGAAGCGGGCAGTATAGCCTGGAGAGCGCCGCGATGGGTCCATCCCCTCCTCTGTCATTAGTGAAGCGGGCAGTATAGCCTGGAGAGCACCGCGATGGGTCCATCCCCTTTTCTGTCATAGGTGAAGCGGGCAGTATAGCCTGGAGAGCGCCGCGATGGGTCCATCCCCTCCTCTGTCATTAGTGAAGCGGGCAGTATAGCCTGGAGAGCGCCGCGATGGGGTAGAGGAGGTCAAACTGAGGGTGGTATGTAGTGAAGGCACAATGGAGGTTAACCCTCTGACATGTGCCACTTCTCTACCCCTTCCAATAAACGTAACACAACATTGTCAGCATGATCCTAAATCTACTCCAGGAGGAACCTAACCTGAGCAAATCAAAGATTAATCTGTGCCTATGTCCCACGGCTATTAAAAAGGAACATGACAGCTGATGCTTGCTACCCGATCCATGGCCAGCACTGTATATTAGCTGCCAGGTTACCTTTAAGTGATAACATTGGTGCTTGTAACTAAACGATTTGTCATTGTGCCAAATTAATGGGAACCTATCTGCTGGCCTGTCCACCCTAAACTGCCACCACACTATCCTATTTCTACATTCAATCAAGCTTTTTGTGATTTAAAAGGGATTTCTCATCAACAAAGTTAATTTTAAAATTAATTTTAATCAATTCATCTTTGAATAATAATAATTTCCACAATTGGATGTGTTTAAAAATTATGTTCCTGTGATGAGCTCTTTTATACTTGTGCCCATGCTGTGTAATGGCCGTTTCTGACCGTACAGGGACATGGTCTGATCATAGCACAGCTCTGCGGCCGGGAAGGATGCAAAAGCGTATAAAGACAGAACAGTGTGCGATGAAACTGCTGCTTACTAGAAGGAAAAACATTTCTCTGCTTTATTTTAAAAACTTGTTTTCCCTCACAGAAAGAATCAGCTGCATTTTCATGTGTGTAATGTCTGAATACTCTTTTGCTTCCTCCCCTGCCCAGGATCTGTGGTATATCAGACCGTGTTTAAACGCATCTGATTGTGAAACTTGGTTTTATTCTAAGAGCTATTAATTAACATGTACTTTATTCATGGTACACCCTGCCCTGGTCCGCGTGCGCACGCTCACCCTGCCCTGGTCCGCGTGCGCACGCTCACCCTGCCCTGGTCCGCGTGCACACGCTCACCCTGCCCTGGTCCGCGTGCGCACGCTCACCCTGCCCTGGTCCGCGTGCGCACGCTCACCCTGCCCTGGTCCGCGTGCGCACGAGTCTGCCTGCCCTGGTCCGCGTGCGCACGAGTCTGCCTGCCCTGGTCCGCGTGCGCACGAGTCTGCCTGCCCTGGTCCGCGTGCGCACGAGTCTGCCTGCCCTGGTCCGCGTGCGCACGAGTCTGCCTGCCCTGGTCCGCGTGCGCACGAGTCTGCCTGCCCTTGTCCGCGTGCGCACGAGTCTGCCTGCCCTTGTCCGCGTGCGCACGAGTCTGCCTGCCCTGGTCCGCGTGCGCACGAGTCTGCCTGCCCCGGCCTGCGTGCACATGAGTCTGCCTGTCCCGCTTGGTTGACTTTGCTCTAATGTGTATGGGCACCTATATCTCATTTCTGTGGCCCCTGCAATGTGACCAGCCCTTATTCCTGGATAAGACTATACAAGAAAATAATTAATCTTATTAATCTTATTATGGGAAATGGGTCTTGGATTGTAAATCTGAAGGCTATTTAAAAAAATCCGGTGCATATTTCTCCCCCCAAAAATAAAAATGTGTTTGCAGCTTCTGCTCTGACTCAAATGCGTATAAAATCAATCCAATATGTATGACTGGAATTAACCTCGTGTTACATAATGGCTCATTGTGATTGACCGGAAAAAGGCCATCTGTCACCTGTATTGTCAGATTCACTTACAATGATCCCAAGTGGTGTGTATTGTGGGACACAGTCTCGCTCTATAGCCTTTTAAAAAGTAATGAGGGGAATAATATTCCCTTACCGCCCCCCCAGTCCTCTTCTAGAAACTGCACCATTACAAAAATAAGAAAATGCCAAGTTCTCCCTGGTTTGTCCTTTGTGGTCTTACCTCTGCCTGTCAGCCATGGCTGGAATTCTATTTACAAGGAATTCTCTTGGGAAATGGCTTCTTCCAAATGAGTGTCTTTAAACTGATCTTGGAGATGGTTTTCCCATCTCCAAGAACCTACCCCAATATATAGTGAGTGTAATAATAATAATAATAATATTGGCAAATACCTCCAATTGGAAATGTAATATAAGTCCCTTAATACTGCCATGTCTCTTACCTCATGTGTAGGGCATTGCAACTTAGGTTTCCATGGTTACATTCACGCATATAGTGACAGTGGTCTTAACAATGGATACCTAAGCTGCAATACCCTGTACATGAGGTAAGAGACCTGCCTATATCAGGGAAATTGTATTATGAAATGCCTCCAATTAGAAATATAGAATAGTTCTCCTGATGTAGCCATGTTTCTTGCCTCATGTGCAGGATATTACAGCTTAGGTTTCCATGGTTACAACCATGAGCAACTAACTGTCACTATATGTGTGGATGTAACCATGGATACCTAAATTGCAATGCCCTGCACATGAGGTAAGAGACATGGTTATCAGGAGAACTATATACATTTCTAATTGGAGGTATTTTCTAAGATTATTATTATTATTATTTTATTATTATTATTATTATTATTATTACTATTATTTATTATTATTATTATTATTATTATTATTATTATTATTATTTCGACTACATATTGGGATAGGATGTTGGAGATGGTAATACCCCTTTAAGAATTATTTGGGATTGATTTCAGCTCCATTAAATCAAAACTATACCTTGTAATAAAAATGGATTAATTGCGAAGGTTTTTTTAAAAGGTTTATTGACTCTGTAAATGTTTAGATTTATATTTCTTTATTGATTTCAGCTTATATTATATTGTTCTCCGTATTATATTTATAATGGTGTGGCGCCGTTCCCCTGTGTGACGTGTGACCTGACATGGTTACATCTAATTATACCGGATTTATGACCTATAGTTGGTCTCTTATTATTGGAAGCATTTCATCCATGTGCACAAGTTTATTCCTTATAAAAAAAGATCTAAAAGAATTGTGAACAGAGCAATCAAGAATTTACTGCTACAGCCAAGATTGGAAGATTTGTCTTATGCTTAAATAATATGATTAATAATTTTATTCTAAGAAGAACATAGACTTCCTGAGTCTTCTGCATTTGGTTTCTTGCCCAGATCTTTATAAGCCTGCGGTTTTTGCCCTGTTTTTGGGTGCAGTTTGTTGCCTAAAACTACATCTTTCCTCTGAATATGTCTTTGCTGGTTTAGCTGTTTAGGCTATGTGCCCACGGGAGTTTAAACCTGCGGATTTATCTGCGGAAAATCCGTGGATTTTCTGGATTTTCCAGATAAATCCGCAGGTTTCAGCTTGTACAGACACTCCCCATGTTATCCTATGGGACATGGGAAGTGTCTGTGTCCATGCTGAGGATATGTGCGGCTGCGGAACATGCTGCGGATGTCCCGCAGCCGCACGTAACTGCATGTCAATTATTTCTGCGGAATTCCTGGCCCTCCACTATGGAGATAAAGGCCGGGACTTTCGCAGGTAAGGCTAGGTTCACACTTTTGTTAAATTGTATCAGTCACAATCTGCTGCTCTGGTAAATAACGGAATCCGTTTAGCGGATTCCATTGTTCCCATACACTTGTATGAGCGGCGGATTGTGACTGATGATGCTGCGTTGCACCCTCCGCCCGACTGATCAGTCGTGGAACAACTGACCGCGGGGCAGCTTGTAACGTTTTTTGAGCAGCGCAATCCGTAGGATTTCTCTGCGCATGCTTTCTCTGGCTCCCTGCACCCGTAACCAGGATACACATCGGGTTACCAAGCAATGCGCTTTGGTTAGTTACTCGATATTTACACTGGTTACGTGTGCAGGGAGCCAGCGCTAAGCGGTGTACGCTGGTAACCAGTGTAAATATCGGGTAACCAAGGAAAGTGCTTTGCTTTTAGTTACCCGATATTTACCCTGGATACGTGTGCAGGGAGGCCGACACTTCCCCGCTCAGCTACGCCCCCTCCCGCACTCGGCATGTGTACACTCACACACTCACTCACTCACCTGTCCCCAGCCCTGCAGTCCCCGCGGCACTGACGTCCTCAGCGCCACGGTCCCGCTTGGCTCCGCCCCCTCGCGCTCCGCCCCCCGCAGACAACGAAGTCCGACAATGAATTCTGTTCTTTGTCATCCGTTGTACAACATATCAGTCACATGCGGAAATGTGAACCTAGCCTAAGCCGCACGAATGCCCGCAGGTTTACCACAGCTATTTCGCTGGAATCCTGCAGCAATGTAGAGCTGCGGATTCCAGGGAGCAGCCGTGGGAAACCTGCGGATGTACCTGGGATATAGCCTTACAGCCGTACGTGTTGATGGATATCTTTAATATAGACGTTTAGAAAGCTAAACCCCAGCTGGATATAACACGCTGATGAATTAGTTGCCCGAAAACTTATGAGAGGGGTTATCTAATATTAGGAAAGAAGTGAGTCCAGCTTCCCTATGAAGGTAAAAACTTCAAAGAATGTAATAAAGTGTACAGCATACATCTTGGGAGGTTGTATTGCAAAAACAGGAGCCGTAAAGCGTTTCAAACGCAACCCTAACTTGACAAAGAACGCGAGTTGCGTTCGAAACGCGTTGCTCTTTACGGCTCCTGTTTTTGCCATGTGACCTCCCTAGATGTATGCTGTACACTTTAAAGAATGAAATCGTTTTATTTTTCATCTTTATCCGGAAGCTGGACTCACGTCTCCTTTCCTAGTCCCATTGACATTGTTAGAGCATCGGTCCATGCATGCCGGTCTCTCCATCACGTGGTGTGGCTGGTTTCCTTTTTTTTTTTTTTGTTATCTAGTATTACATTTATAATGTCCATTGTCTTGCACTCCTTTAAAAAAAAAAAAAAAAAAAAAAAAGACAAAACTTAAACTGTAGTTACTTCTCCCCCCTCCCCCCACAACAGTCCCAGCCTTTGTTGATAGGCAGCAGCGGTGACAAGGCATTTGCAGCGCACATGACCACAATAACCAACCACAGGGCTCAAATGTAAATATCATTGCTGCAGATAATGACCGACAACTCCGCGGAGAGTCATCGCTGGAGCAGGGGAGGGTGAGTACCTGCCAGGGTTATTGGTAAGAAACGCAAAAAATATGTATTACCAGAAAACTCCTGTAAAGGGAATTTGTTAGCGGGTTTTTACTATAGAATCCGAGAGCAGCATAATGAGAGCTAGATTCCAGCAATATGTCGCTTACTTGACTGCTTGGTGTAAATTTGCTACAATGCTTTTTTTTTTTTTTTTTTTTCTCTGCTGTAGATGTAGCAGTGCTGAAATTGCTGAACTGTGTATAACCCCGCCCACACCCCCTGATTGGCAGCTGTGGGCAGTGGTGGGGGCGGGGTTACACAGATTAGCCTGACCGCTCACCACCTGAGATCTAGTCCCGCAGTGATAATCTCTTACTGATAAAACACTATGGAAACTATATTACCCAGCCTAATTAGTGACACATCCCCGGAATCAGGCTCTGTGGCTACATTATGCTGTGTTCAGATTAAATGCTCACAAATTCCCCTAAGCATAAAACGTATTCTTAATTCTTCTTGAGAATACTGTATTTTGGACTATCCTATTGTGTCACTGACTTCTTCACCTTGCACCAACCCCCAGCATACGGTGTGTGGACTTACATGATAACAGAGAACAGAATCCCAGGATACAGTACTGCCTGGTACCAATTGTCTTCATCCCTCCGAGCAGCTAATAAATCATCATGCATTAAAAAGCAGTACAGTGTCCGTATAGAGAAGCGGATCGGTCATCACAATGCTGTCCTTTTGGCCAATTGCAGATCCATCTTGATACAGTATAGAAGAGTTGGGAGCGATTAGGTAATACATTGGAAATGTAGTTTTCATGCAAACGTGTCTAGGCCTAATGTATAGCAGGCAGGAGAATAAGCCCATCCGAAGCTGCAGTTACCCTGTACGTCCAGAGATGGCAGCAGGCGCAGCACATCGCCTGTTCCATGTCTAGTGTGATGTCCTTACGAGAAAAGACCGGAAGAAGCCCCCATAAAAATCTTTTCTATAGGTTTATAAAAGTATGAATTGGGGAAAAAAGTAAATATTCCCTGAAAAACTGATAATTCAGGATGTGATCTTAGGAAACTGCAGACATTGATGGATATATTCAATGTGTCTACCGATCGATTCCAAAATTGTTGATGATTTTTTTTTTTTTTTTCGGTCCGTTTAGGTCCAGTTTTCCAACAGTGGCTCATTAGTGTCAAGGTTTCATTTTAAAACATGAAATAACTATTTTAGCACATTGCTATGGTCTAAAACTCCACTGTGGGTCGGCACCAGTTAAAGGGAGTCTCTGGATGATCTTACATCTGAAGCTATTGGTATGATGTATAGGTCCCAGTACAACAATAAAAAGATACCCGTTTTGTAGTAATCCGATGTCCCAGAGCTGAGAAAAGAAGCTTTAAAGCCACATGCATATTATTAAAACCGGAGAACATGAAGTATCCGTACCATTTTTGTTAACCAAACGTACAAATTTTTATTAATATACAGTAGAATACGTATAACACAAAGATAAATTATGAAAAGGGAAGGAGACTGGGAATACTTCAAGGGTATAAAAAAAAGTCTATGACTATGGTGATTACAAAAGTTCCCCCCCTCCCCTGGGTAAAAGAACCCTCAAATTATCCAACATCCACCTAAAAATTATGCATATGGTGGGCACAAGAGTATTTTATATAGGCCATAAAAATGCAAGTGCAAACCATAAAATAAATATAAAATATCTAAATCACATATTAATAGTTTAGACCCATATTTCACCCCCTAAATAACGGTGGGTGTTTCACAAAAAAGGGTATCAACATATTGGAAGGAGTGATGAAAAGTGCAAAACAGTCAACGTATTATATCCGAACAACTCAATTATATGTACCTGTGCAAATCAGGGGGGGAGGAGGAAGATCCCAACGTATGTTTCGCTGCAAAAGCATCAGCTTTTTTCCAAGGGACAGTGTTCAATTGGTTAAAAAAAAAAAACTTATAATTTTTTTTTTTTTTTTTTTTTGGTACTGATACTTCATATTCCCCGTTCTAATATTATTATGGAAGTTTGTACCCTCTCTGAGGGTCAGAAAACAAGCCGTGTTACCAGCTCACCACTGTTGATTCTTTGCTTCAGGAGTAGATCACCTGCACGGACATCCCAAGCATAGAGATCTAAGAAAAAAACGCAATTCCAGCGGATCACAGGCAGTAGTAAAATAAAACTTGCACTTTATTCTCACATTTTTTTCCCTGTATCTCTGTGGATACCGCCTGTAATCTATTAATGTGAGAATAAAGTGCAAGTTTTATTTTACTTGTGCCTGTGATCCGCTGGAATTGCGTTTTTTTTCTCTCTGAGGGTCATTTTATGGACCCTCAGGTGTACTAAATTGTTTGGCCATGCAAACGTCCCACATGCATATTAGCCTGAAAGTGCGTTAGGGGCGTGTCTTTGTTCGGTGTGCATGTACACACCCACAATGCACTTCCAGGCTAATTTGCATGGGTCTTGAATTCTTAGCGCTGGGACGTCGCATCACTATAGGACAGGTATCATTTTTATTGTTGTACTCGGACCTATACTATCGTCCAGTCTGATTCCATTTAATGCAGCTCTTAATGTAATAAAATGTATTAATTTATATAGCGCTGTTAATTCCACAGCACTTTACATACATTACATACCGTGGCAATACTGTCCCCATTGGGGTTCACAATCCAAGTTCCCTATCTGTATGTTTTTGGAGTGTGGGAGGAAACCGGAGAATCCGGAGGAAACCCACGCAAACACGGGGAGATCATACAAACTCCTTGCAGATAGTGTCCTTGGTGTGATTTGGACCCAGGACCCCAGCGCTGCAAGACTTCAGTGCTAACCACTGAGCCACCGTGCTCTTCACACTATTTCACATCTGCCTGGTCTCCAGTGGACCTCAGAAAGTAAATTAACCCATGAATATGTCTGTGCTGCAGGATTGAAGTTTAGAGAACAGTCATGTGTAATAATGGAGGGAGCAGCCTGTGCTGGGGATATGATGTCCGATCAGTCAGCCTAATCTCCTCCTTACACTGTCTGTATGAGGATCTTGACATCCTAAAATAGATCTTAGATGAGCACCCCATGTAAAAAGGAAAAGTACTGCGACTATTTCTGGCCGGCAGGACTATTGATCCGGTGCAGCGTGTTGGTGTTGATTGGGTATATGTCAACGTCAGCAGCCATCGCTATTGTTTCAGCGGGCTGTGGTCTTTGTGTTTGATCCTGTCACTGTCTGCGTCAGTGATGAATATCATTGCCCATGTGATGTCAAAGTGTGGGTGTTCTGCTACAGAGACAGTTCATCTAATGTGCTGCTGTAAAAAGCCAGCACTGCTGCCTCTCAGGGAATAACAGCCCGTGATTCATCGCTGTTCACATTAGCCTGATACTAAGTATAGAACCATTCACGACCCGCACATCCGCATGGATTAGTATCTCCGTTTGCTGAGCTGAGGGTGCCAAAATGCTTCGCTAAATAAAGACGAGGAAAATGCATGTCGCTGAGCACCCGTGTATAAACATCACGGGGTACGCGGTGCTTGGAATTCTCAATTTCATGTTTTTTCACAGGTTTAATACTGTGATCAGCAATGTGCTTTTTCTATGTGACTGGATTTACTGTTCTTTGTGGTTCCCTGCCAGACACAACACGCTTACTGCAGTCATTTATTTGGAAACAGACACGTTTATTAAAGGTAATCTGTCAGCAAGTTTTGGCTAGTTAATCTGAGATGAGAATAATGTTTGCACAGAGACTGTTTCCAGGAATGCGTCACTTACTAGGCTGTAGTTTCAATACAATCAGTGTTTTATCAGCAGGAGACTTTCACTGCCTGACTAGGTCTCATGTGTAGGCCAGTCCGACTAATCTGTGTAGCACTGCCTTACCCCTGATTGGTAGTTTGCTGACAATGTACACTGAAAGCTGCCAATCAGGGGTGTGGTCCGAATTATACACCGCACAGAAGTAAAGCCCAGTGCCCACGTTGCGGATTTTGACGCAGATTTTCAGAAATCTGCACCAAAATCTGCATGTTTAGGCTATGTGCCCACGGGCGCTCGTACCTGCAGATGTATCCACAGGTACGAGCGCATGTTTCCCGCAGATGCCCGCCAGCGTCCGCATCTATTCTTAGCTGCTAGATTACAGCGGAATAGCTGCGGGAAACATGCGGACATTCATGCGGCTTACCTGCGGACGTCCCGGCCTCTATCTCCATAGCGGAGGGCCGGGACATCCGCAGGTAATTCCGCATGAATAATTGACATGCAATTATACATGCGGATGCGTAGATCCGCAGCATGTTCGGCAGCCGCACTTTCCGCAGCGTGGACACAGCACTCCCCATGTCCCTTAGGATAACATGGGGAGTGACTACATGCTAAAACCTGCGGATTTATCTGGAAAATGCAGAAAAATCCACAGGTTTTCCACTGCAAAATCCGCAGAAACAAGCTCCCATGTCCACATAGCCTTATTGTGAAGCCAGCAAAGTCTATGAGAATTCAGAAGTGCTGTGCCCACGTTGAGTATTTTTCCCTTGCGAATTTGGTGCAGATTTCTTTTTTTCTGCACCAAATACGCAAGGGAAAAATAAGCAATGTGGGTACAGCACTTATGAATTCTCATAGACTTTGCTGGCTTCACAATGGACATGCAGAATTTGCTGCAGATTTCTGAAAATACACGTCAAAACTACACAGCGTCGGCACTGGGCCTTAGCTCTGCTACATGTACAACAGAGAAAACAGGGATCCCATCCAAACTACAGCAAGCAGCCCAGTAAGTGACACATCACTGGAATCTGATTCTCAGCTCCTACATTATGCAAAAACCTTGACCGATTCCCTTTAAAGTTTCATTCACACATCAGTATTTTCGATCTGTATTTTATCAGTATGTGTGTGACAAACCCAGGAATGTCTCCAAAACACTGAACAGGCATCAATCTTTCAATAACATAGGTGTGCAAAATTTGGGTTTATGAAAATTGTTTCAGATCTAATTAATGATTCTTATGTTTTCTTATGCTCTACTTTAAAAAAACAAAACAAAAAAAAAAAAACACTTCTATTTTTAACCATCACACATGGATTTTGCACAAAAAGCGTGACATTACATACAGTGTAGCCAATCGGATCCCACCGAAGACAGGACTCATAGGCAGTCAGGATAGTGTAATACACAGCACTGCATAGGTACTATCGTGTATTACTGATGCAATAATAAGATCACATGTTCAAGTCATTTTAAGGGATTAATGCAGTAAAGACACCCTTCCCAAAATTCTAGTTTTCCACCTTTTTAAAAAGTGGTCTAACCTAGAGAAAAACATTGCTGCATCTGAAGTGACATTATATACCATAAGACTGTCATGATTTTTCTTTCATGGTCAACATCGCAATTTTTTTGGGAAAAAAACCACCAGAATTGCCGTTTGTGTTTAATTTCGCTTTACAAAAAAATGAAATAAAATTATTAAGTTATATACATACCAACATGGCACCAATAACTACTAAAGCTTGTTACACAAAAGACAAGTCCACATACAGCGCTATAAATGAAAACAAACATATGGCTCTAACGGGGGCTTTACAAGCAATGACATCGCTAACGAGATGTCGTCGGGGTCACAAAATTCGTGACGCACATCCGGCCTCATTAGTGACGTCGTTGCGTGTGAAACGCACGAACGACCGCTAACGATCAAAATTACTCACCTGATCGTTGACGCGTCGTTCTAATCCCAAATATCGTTGCTGGTGCAGGACGGAGGTTGTTTGTCGTTCCTGAGGCAGCACACATTGCTATGTGTGACACCGCAGGAACGACGAACAACACCGTTCCTGCGTCCTCCGGCAACGAGGTAGGCGTGTCTTTCCTTCGGCTGCTCTCCGCCCCTCCACTTCTATTGGACGCCTGCTGTATGACGTCGGTGTGACGCTGCATGAACCACCCCCTTAGAAAAGAGGCTGTTCGCCGGCCACAGCGACGTCGCTAGGCTGATAAGTATGTGTGACGGGTACTAACGATATTGTGCGCCACGGGCAGCGATTTGCCAGTGACGCACAAACGACTGGGGCGGGTGCGATCGCTAGCGATGTCGCTGTGTGTTAAGCAGCCTTAAGAGCATGACACAAAAATATGATTAATTTGTGGACGAGTAGTAAAATTCCCAAAAAATCTATAAATTTGATATTCTAATTGTACGGACCCATTTTTACCCATTTTTTAAAAGTAGATTTAATTTCTATTTATCATGAACAGTTCACACTTTAAGGGAAAAAAATGCCAGAATTATGGAGTTTTGCTCATCCAGCCTCACAAGAAAAATAAAATAAAAAGTGACAAAAAAAATTTGTTTGCACCTCAAAATGACACTAGTGAAATATACAGCGTGTGCCAAAAAAAAACAAAAAACGTAATCCCAGAACTATCTGTGCAAATATAAAAGAAATAATAGATCTCAAAATATGGAAAGCCCCCCCTCCTAAAAGAAATAAATAAAAATAAATAAGTATATAATTTTTTTTCTGTTTTGACTGTAACAAAAATGCCAAAATTATATAAATTGGGACATATCAGCCTGCAGAATAAAGTTAGCATGTCAATTAGTGATAAAAGAAAGCAAAAAATACATGTCACTTAAAAATAAGCCGTGATACTGCTCCATTAATGGAAAATGTGTAAAATGTATGGCTCGGCGTATGGTGACATAAAAATGGTTATGAGTAAATCTTGCTGACCCATAGTTGGGCGATGTTTCTGAACCAAATTTGCATCTCCTAGCAGAAAAAGTCACGTTTTTCATGCATTTGGGTGGAAAAATGCCATGAATCGCCATGCTGCAGATTCTGCACCAAATGTTCAAGGGTAAAAACAAGTAACGTGCACGAGACGTCAGGATTCTCATTGACTTTGCTGGCAGGTTTGTGACAAAACTGGGATAAAACGCACTGTGTGCACATAACCTTAAGGCTCACTTTTGCACACTACGATATCGCAGCTGCGATGTCGGTGGGGTCAAATCGAAAGTGACACACATCCGGCATCGCAGGAGATATCGTAGTGTGTAAAGCCTAGATGATACGATTAACGAGCACAAAAGCGTCGTAATCGTATCATCGGAGTAGCATCGGACATTCCCATGATTTGGGAAAGACCGATGTTACGATGTTGTTCCTCGTTCCTGCGGCAGCATACATTGCTGTGTGTGAAGCCACAGTAGCGAGGAACATCTCCTACCTGCGTCCCGGCCGTAATGCGGAAGGAAGGAGGTGGGCGGGATGTTTACGTCCCGCTCATCTCCGCCCCTCCGCTTCTATTGGCCGCCTGCCGTGTTACGTCGCTATGACGCCGCACGACCCGCCCCCTTAGGAAGGAGGCGGTTTGCCGGCCAGAGCGACATCGCAGGGCAGGTGAGTGCATGTGAAGCTGGCGTAGCGATAATGTTCTCTACGGCAGCTATCACCATGATATCGCAGCTGCAACGGGGGCGGGGACTATCGCGCTCGGCATCGCAGCATCTGCTTGCGATGTTGTAGTGTGCAAAGGGCCCCTTAGGTAACACCTTTTTTCTGCAGCATTTCTGTTCTTTTGTCTTTTTTTTTTTTTTTTGTTTTATTTCTCCAAACTAAGAGTTAATAAAAGATACCGTACTGAATATGTTGTATGTACCCTAAAATCCAGACATTGGCAAATATCTCATCCCTAAAAAAGCCTTTATCCAGCTACATCAACAGAAAAACTAAATAAATAAAAATGAATTCTTCTGGAATGTTACCATGGCTAAACTTTTAAAACAAATTTTTTTTTTAAAAAAAAATGCTGTGTCCTAAAGGCTCAAAATGAATGTGACGGGAAAAAAAAGTGTTCAACTGAAATTGAAAACTATTTTTTTTTTTCTCAAAACAATGTATAGTTTTTCAAAGATGGAGAATATGAAAAACGTAAAAGTATAATTTGAATAGTTTGCAATTTTAGACCCAAAGGGGAGCAGTTTCCGAAAGGAAAAGAAAAAGCTATAGTAGTAAGCAGCATATCTGCAAATAGTCACCAACTGCTGATCTCACTCCTCCACTCCAGATTTTTTTTTTTTATTTAGCAAAGAAGGGGGTTAAAATAACATTTGTAATCACCCTGTTGTGTCGGTGATCTCACTCTGATACAAACACAGCACCTCAACTGACCAAGATCATGAGCGGTGAGTGAGATGAGAGGTCCTGGCAGTAGAGGAGGAGTGGAGCTCAGTGCATAGAACTGGGCCCCAAAAACATCATACCGGGCTCCCCCTCCAGCTGTACACTTGAGACCTCAGCGAGCGAGGGTGGTGCACAACTGATACGACGGCCGCAACATAGGAGATCGGTCGTAGATCAACCGTAGTCTCCTATGCCCTGCGTGAGCCATAGCTGCGGCAACACTTACAAGCAAATAGCCAATGAACAGCCATTCCTGATTTAAAAATTAATTTAAAAGCTTACAAATATTAAGAAATTAATTTAACTGTTTTAATTAAATAAAATGTTGTCATATACGATTTATTTAAAAAAAGCTACACATAACCTTTAGGCCCTGTGCGCACTTACCGGATTTTGCCGCAGATTTTCTGCGGTTTTGCTGCATGTTTCGCTGCAGAAAATGTTCATAACATCTCTGCAGTGGTTCACCAGCAAAACCTATGGGAAAAAAAATCCTGTGCGCACTGGGCGGATTTTGACAGCTGCATGTTTTGCTGCGGGATTCCCGCAGCAAAAACAATTGCATGTCAATTATTTTCCGCACGTCGCTACGGGATTTCACTCCATTGACTCCAAAGTAATCGTGAAATCCCGCAGGGAATAACGCAGGCAGCAAATTCCGTGCAGTTCACTGCGTTTTCCTGCGTTATTCCCTGCGGTATTTCGCGGTTTACCTCCGGTAATGTACATCGCTTGTCTGCGGTTTTGCAGGGAAGTGATGTCATTACAGGAAGAGGAAGCCGTGCAGAGAGTAAACACACAGATCTCACACACACACACACACACACACACACACACACACACACACACACACACACACACACACACACACACACACACACACACACACACACATCACAGACATCACAGACATCACAGACATAGAACACACACAGACACATAGAACACACATAGAAAGCAAACGGAAATATAGAAAACAAAACACGTGTGCTCCGCTGCATATTTACCGCCCAGCCGAGGTAAGCATACAGCGGCGGCCCGTTATTCTCAGGCTGGGGAGGGCGAGGGGCAGGGTTAATGTCCCACGCCTCACTCCCACCTCCCGCAGCCCAGAATATCAGCCGCAGCTGCCCCGGGACTGTCGCATGCATTATGCGGCAGTACCGGAGTGTCCCCGGCTCTTCTTGCTGCCGTGTAGCAGTGGCAGTCAAGGTAATACAAGGGGTTAATGGTGGCGGATCACCACTATTAACTCCAGGCTTGATCATGGCAGCGTCTATGAGACAGCTGACATGATCAACCCGTAAGTAAAGTGAAAAAACACACCCCGAAAAATCCTTTATTTTAAATAAAACACAAACAAGCCTCGTTCACCCTTTTATTAACCCCTCCCGAAACAAAGCTCCGGCGTAATCCACAGCTCCGGCGTCCTGCGATGCTTACATCCAGCCGCGACTGACACAGACACTGCCGAATGCAGCCTCGCACCGAGACAGCAGAGGTAACCACAGGGCATTTCCCACGGCCGGTAATGTGAACTCACTGCCGACCGTGAGAAATGCAGAGTGTGCTCACAGGGACTCTATCTATCATCCTTCTATCTATCCCACTGTCTGTCTATCTATTCTTCTATCTATTCTTCTGTCTATTTCTCTATCTCAGAATGAAATGACTTTTTTTTTTTTTTTTCTTCAATGTGCTTTATTGCATTGAATGCAATAAAGCACATACCAACCCGCATGTGGCAAAACCGCGGTAAAACCGCAGCCAACCACGGAAAACCGCATGCGGTTTTCGGGTGCGGTTTGCCGCATTTTTTTTTACCGCGGGTGCGGTAATCTTTGAATACCTGCGGAATTTTCTTGAGAAAATTCCATTTTCCAGTGCGCACAGGGCCTTAAAGGGGAATTCCCATCTACAAGATCCTTTCCAAATATGTAGTAGGTGTAAAAATATTGGCAAATATGTCCAATTCTCCAATTAATAATGTAGTAGTTCCTCTGCTTCACTGGCGCTTACCTCATGTTCAAGGCATTGCAGGAGCTTAGGTATCCATGGTTATGACCTCTAGTGACTAAGGTCCTACAATGCCCTGCACATGAGGTAAGCAACATGGTGAATTAGAAGAACTATACTACATTTCTAATTGGATGAATTTGCTATTCTTCTTTCTTCATTATTCTTTTTTCTTCTTCTTTAGTCTTCTTCTACTTCTTCCGTCTTCTTCTTCCATCTTCTTCTTCCGTCTTCTTCTTCTTCTTCTTCTTCCGTCTTCTTCTTCCGTCTTCTTCTTCCGTCTTCTTCTTCCGTATTCTTCTTCTTCTTCCGTATTCTTCTTCTTCTTCCGTATTCTTCTTCTTCTTCCGTATTCTTCTTCTTCTTCCATCTTCTTCTTCTTCTTCCGTCTTCTTCTTCTTCCGTCGTCTTCTTCTTTTTCTTCCGTCGTCTTCTTCTTTTTCTTTCGTCTTCTTCTTCTTCGTCTTCGTCTTCGTCTTCGTCTTCTTCTTCCGTCTTCTTCTTCCGTCTTCTTCTTCCTTCTTCTTCTTCCGTCTTCTTCTTCCGTCTTCTTCTTCCATCTTCTTCTTCCGTCTTCTTCTTCCGTCTTCTTCTTCCGTCTTCTTCTTCCGTCTTCTTCTTCCGTCTTCTTCTTCCGTCTTCTTCTTCCGTCTTCTTCTTCTTCTTCTTCCGTCTTCTTCTTCTTCCGTCTTCTTCTTCTTCCGTCTTCCTTCGTCTTCCTTATTCTTTTTTTTCTTCTTTCTTAAAATAGGATCTTGGAGAATGGAATACCCCTTTAAGAAGTTAAGGAAGAGCACACGTGTGGGGTATAAGTGTTTGGCAGGGCTATCTGCACCTCTGAAACCGCTGTTCTCTGATTTTTTTTCACTCTGATGAAAATGTCCAGTATAGTTTGATCTCTTGCTAAAGTTTTATAGACAAACTGTTTTTATTCCTTATAACAAGGCCCTTAGAGTTTGAGTTTAGAATTTTGTATTTGTGGGTCTGGGAAGTTTAGACTGATTTTATAGTTGCATCTTTCCAGACCTCCACATCTTTTAGTGTTTTTCATTATGGCTGCCTCCTTTATAGCAGCTGCTGTCAGAAACCTCAGAGGTAGATTCCGACAAACCACTCGTGTGTCCGGGAGATGATACAGGAGTATAAAATGCACACAAGTCTCAGCAAGGCTACTAAAGTATGTGATGTTAACCAATGGTGCAGTAAGGAAGCGTTTCAGGATGTTCATAAGAAACAGGTTTTCCACAGCTTTTGTATGTGCCGTCCCTACCCCTTTTGGACATCAATAGCAAAAATGGGATACAGCAGTAATTGATACTTATATTTTTTTAAAAAATAGTCTGCCTTGTGAGAACAGTTATCGTGCTCGTTATTTTTGTATGTTTTTGTTGATGATTTTTTGTTTTTCACACGTTCTATTTACATAAAGAAAAAAGTGTCCAGCTAATTTACATAGTGTAATTTAAAGGGAATTTATTTTCTTCAACAATTGAAAAAATGCAAATTATTATTTTTTTTTTTTTTACCTTTTTTTTTTTTTAATTGTAAAATATTAAAAATGTAACAAGTTTTCTTATCACACTTTTAAACACTAGGGGGAGCAGCTGCTGGCATTTGCTGTGAAAGCCTAATGTAGTGCTAGCTCACATTACGACTGCAGTAAAAGTGGGTGGGGCCTGCTCACGTGTCAGATGTTTGTTCTCCTCCCCTTCTGGGTGTTTTTGCAAAATGATAAAGGGGGGATGAAGTCTAGGCTCACAGCATAGAGGCTTATTACTGTTAACCTGTGTCAGACTGGGGCAGCAGGGGCCCACCAAAAACATTGACTCTGCGGGACACTGATCAACTACATGCAAATATTACATTCACAAATGTACCAATGCTTCTATATAACTATATACTGGGTAGTTTGTAAAATGATTCATGAGCTGCTTCCTCTCTCTCTCTACATAGGGAAAAAAGTGTATTGTGGCAGCTACTGATTATTTTAATATGACATTACTACTGCAAAGGGGCCCACCGGAGGATACTCCTGCTCTCCTGTGGGCAGTCCAAGCCTGCTGGTGACTACAAATACACTCTGTGCAGAATTATTAGGCAAATGAGTATTTTGATCACATGATAATTTTTATACATGTTGTCCTACTCCATGCTGTAAAGGCTTGAGAGCCAACTCCCAATTAAGTAAATTAGGTGA
Organism: Anomaloglossus baeobatrachus; assembly: GCF_048569485.1. Classification (NCBI taxonomy): domain Eukaryota; kingdom Metazoa; phylum Chordata; class Amphibia; order Anura; family Aromobatidae; genus Anomaloglossus; species Anomaloglossus baeobatrachus. The sequence continues at coordinate 700,302,026 of NC_134354.1, forward strand.
TGTGTATCTCTGTAATGAGGAGGGGTGCGGTGTAATGACAGCAACTCCCTATATAAGGTGTGCTTAATTATTAGGCAACTTCCTTTCCTCTGGCAAAATGGGTCAGAAGAGAGATTTGACGGGCTCTGAAAAGTCCAAAATTGTGAGATGTCTTGCAGAGGGATGCAGCAGTCTTGAAATTGCCAAACGTTTGCAGCGTGATCAACGAACAATCAAGCGTTTCATGGTAAATAGCCAACAGGGTCGCCTGAAGCGTGTTGGGCAAAAAAGGCGCAAAATAACTGCCCATGAATTGAGGAAAATCATGCGTGAAGCTGCCAAGATGCCATTTGCTACCAGTTTGGCCATATTTCAGATCTGCAACGTTACTGGAGTATCAAAAATCACAAGGTGTGCCATACTCGGGGACATGGCCAAGGTAAGGAAGGCTGAAAAACGACCACCTTTGAACAAGAAACATAAAATAAAACGTTAAGACTGGGCCAAGAAATATCTTAAGACTGATTTTTCAAAGGTTTTATGGACTGATGAAATGAGAGTGACTTTTGATGGGCCAGATGGATGGGCCAGAGGCTGGATCAGTAAAGGGCAGAGAGCTCCACTCCAAATCAGACGCCAGCAAGGTGGAGGGGGGTACTGGTATGGGCTGGTATCAAAGATGAACTTGTGGGACCTTTTCGGGTTGAGGATGGAGTGAAGCTCAACTCCCAGACCTACTGCCAGTTTCTGGAAGACAACTTCTTCAAGCAGTGGTACAGGAAGAAGTCGGTATCGTTCAAGAAAAAGATGATTTTCATGCAGGACAATGCTCCATCACAAGCATCCAACGACTCCACAGCGTGACTGGCCAGTAAAGGTCTGAAAGATGAAAAAAAACAATGACATGGCCCCCTTGTTCACCTGATCTGAACCCCATAGAGAACCTGTGGTCCCTCATAAAATGTGAGCTCTACAGGGAGGGAAAACAGTACACCTCTCGGAACAGTGTCGGGGAGGCTGTGTTGGCGGCTGCACGCAATGTTGATCGTAAACAGATCAAGCAACTGACAGAATCTATGGATGGTAGGCTGCTGAGTGTCATCAGAAAACAAGGTAGCTATATTGGTCACTAATTTTTTGGGTTTTGTTTTTGCATGTCAGAAATGTTTATTTCTAAATTTTGTGCCGTTATATTGGTTTACCTGGTGAAAATAAACAAATGAGATGGGAATATATTTGGGTTTTATTAAGTTGCCTAATAATTATACACAGTAATAGTTACCTGCACAAACAGATATCCTCCTAAGATAGCCAATCTAAAAATAAAAACCACTCCAACTTTCAAAAATATTAAGCTTTGATATTTGAGTCTTTTGGGTTGATTGAGAACATAGTTGTTGATCAATAATAAAAAAAAATTCCTCTAAAATATAACTTACCTAATAATTCTGCACACGGTGTATGAGATATGAGTCAGGATCTGTTGGATCCGAAACGCGTCCTCTGTTTTCCTTTTAATGGAGTCCTAAGTATGCAATTTTAAAATGTGAAATAAAGTTTTGGAATTTTTATTTGGGATTGCTGGATTTTTCTTGGATTTTTTTGGATTGCTTCTTCTGGTGACCAGCTGGGTGGAGCAGCTGATTTAAGTTTTGTGTTTTTTTTTTTTTTTTTTGTTTGTTGTATTTTTGGCAAATACCTCTCACAACCTATTTGGTTATGGCTCACACGAGATGGAAACAGAAAAATGACAGTAGAGGCCAAGAGGATACGATTTACACAAATGTCATTAGCCTTCTGATTTTATGTTTCTGTTTTGTTGATTTTCACTGTGGATTTTGCTCTTTCCAATGTAAATATTGTTAGATCCTGGTGAATTTCACTACAGATTCTGCCCAGAATTCACACCCTACAATAGCAGATTTTGCTGCGCATTAGTCCCCAATCTGCAGCAAAATCTGATCGTGCAGCCAGTGACAGACTGCAGCGGTCAGATGTGTTACGTCATTACTGGAGGGGACCCGAAAAGCGTTAGCACTGGACAGAGGCAGAAGAGAAGGTTTTGGACAATAAATGTGCACCAAAATCTGTACAATTTTGTACTCCGCTGTCAGGAAGGTTTATTTTGTTCCTTTTTTTAGGATCAGACTCTCTAGTTTTCTCTTACTGACACTGTATCCAGTCATTCTTCTTGACAGACCAGTTTCTTTCCTTGCACACAATGGTCCGGGCTCACCCTGCCAGTGTCATGTGACCTGGTCATGTGGTTGCTGGCTCGCTTTCCTGTTTCCCACAGTGCCTGCTAACGTGTGTTCTGCTCTCCCAGGACCCGGCTCCTCTGTTCTCTTTACAGCCATGAGTGGTAAGGCCTCCCGACTCTGATTACACACCTATGTATGCACATCCACAATGGGTGCACCTGCCGGCACGCCTCCATATGTTGGGAGAGACCGGCGCCCCTCGCTGTGTGCAGGCTGTCTGGATATATTGGCTCTGCACAGTGAATGAGCAGATCTGGCAGGTTTTGTGACAATGCAGACAGTAGCTGTTGGGAAGTGATCAGGAGCCATCACTGGCGAGGACGTGCCGCTGAGTGCTGCCTGCATTGTGCGGCGTCTTCTGACTCACTCCTCCGACTGCTGAATCACCCGGCTCTCCACTGATGTGCATTTAAATAGAAAAAAATGACATTGTTTTCATCTTGTCTCCAGTGCGGAGTTAACAAATCCAGCGAAATGTCAGGTCTCACCCCTGGCTACAGCAAGGTAGCTCTTACCCCATCAGTGTGACAGCTCTGGTGTAACCCTTTCAGAGCCATCATGGCTGAAGCAGCAGCTGCAAAGATTATAGAGATCTGCAGTGCTCGAAGTTGTTGTAATTGCTTATTTTTTTTAATAAGTATTCTTTGATATTTTTTTTAAATTTTTTTTGCCATAAAGATGTTGTCTTTGCCATTAAGGCTGCTTTCACACATCAGTTTTTTGGCATCAGGCACAATCCGGCGAAAAAATGGATCAGTTGCATCAGTTTTTTCCATCAGTTCCTTCAGTTTTTTGACAGATTCGGTGTGATACTGAGCATGCTCAGTTAAAAAAAAACGGATCTGGCGTCCGGATCAGTTTTTTTGCCGCATTACGCCGGATCCAGCGTTCATAGGCTTGCATTATAAAACACGCCGTACGGTGCCAGATCCGGCGCGATACGTTTTTTTTTTTGCCGGACACAAAAACGTTCACGTCAAGCTAATTTCATACAGGTTTTTTTCCATCAGGATCAGGCACAATCCGGAAAAAAACGGGTAAAACTGATCCAGCGCCGGATCCGTTTTATCCCCATTGATTTGTATTAGCGCCGGATTGTGCCTGATGGCCTTGCGTTGCATCCAGCTTTTGCCGGATCAGTCATAATTGCCTAAAGCGGCGGCCGGAGGGAACGTATCTTGTAACGTTTTTTGTCTGGCAAAAAAAATGCATCGCACCGGATCCGGCGTGTTTTACAATGGAAACCTATGGATGCTGGATCCGGCGTAATGCGGTAAAAAACGGATGCGGCCGCCGGATCCGTTTTTGTAAACTGAGCATGCTCCAATGTATTTAAAAAAACAGATCCAGCAAAAAAATGGACGAAAAGGATGCAAAAAAAAAGGATGCACCAGATCCGTTTTTTGACGGATCAGGTATATTGGAACCGTCAAAAAAAAGGATCAGGCACATCAGTTTTTGCATATTCTGCGCCGGATCCGTTGCATCAAGCACACGCCGGATTGTGCCTGATGCCAAAAACTGATGTGTGAAATTAGCCTCAACGTTTCATCCGGCCGCCACACAAGTAAATTTTGCCGGATCCGGCAAACAATGGATTAAATGCAAGGCCATCTGGCACAATCTGGCGCTAATGAAAGTCTATGGGGGAAAAAACGGATCCGGCGGCATCAGACGCCGGATCCGTTTTTTCATGTTTTTGCCGGATTGTGGCTGCTGGCAAAAAACTGATGTGTGAAAGCAGCCTAAATAAGCTATGCCAGACACCTACAGTGCAGGCTCTGCATACCTGCTATTTCTGTATGAATATTATACAACATACAACATGACACAATATCACAAGATAAAATCTACCAAAAGATAAAGGGGGAGTACATAATGTATAGTAAGCAGATGAATACTAGCTGGTATCAAATTCCCATTTACCTTTAATCAATCCAAAAACACTGATAAGTGAAACATGGAATAAACCTCAAGGTTGATTATTGAAATAAAGAGGGAAGAGGAAAAGAGGCAAAAGTTTTGGAGAAAATTTGTAGAGATTGCCAAAAAACCTAATAAAGTGCAAGTGCATATGGCTGGACAGGGTCCCCAGTATGGCCATGCTTGGACAAAAATGGTTAGAAAATTATCTAAAGTGCAGGTGCAGTCACAGGGGAACCCAGGCTCAGTCACAACATCAGTACAAAATACCCATAAAAGATGCAGGATCGCCACCAACGTGTGTTTCGCGGAGATACTGTTGCTTTCTCAAGAAGGAAGACACTCTTGTGATATTGTGTTATGTTGTGTGTGTGATCTTCATTAACACTAGAAGTCCCAGAGAGGGGTCATTTAACATTTCTACCATTGGAACCCTATGGAGCTCGAAATTCCTGGGACTTCTAGTGTTAATAAAAAATTATTGTATTTTGCAGAATTACTCGTTTTCCTCTTTGTCCTATAGTTGAATCTTGAGTAGTGCAGACACGGATTCAGTTGATTCACACTGATACCGTGTCCATCCCTATAGCTCATTTATTGAGGATTTTTCTCATAAGATGTCCAGAGGTGTCCGATACTGCACCACAGCACTAACACCTAGGCACTAATTGGGCCCGTAAATGTGAAGGGGACTGAGCCCGATCCAAAGTGAGCATATCTTAGCCCCTTTTGCTGCCTTTTCACCAGATGATGCCGGCCCATCAATCACTGATCGTGGCATTTAAATGGAGTGATTGCAGGGAGCCAAAAAGGGTTCCATGGCAGACGAGGGTCCTGCTTTCTTGGTACAGCTGTGATGCCGAGCAGCACTATATACAGACCGTTTAACCTATATACAGAACAGTATAGATATACAATACTGTTATTACAGTATATAGAATAAGACATCAAAGGATTGCAGCTTCACGTCTCCGAAGGATGAAAAAAATAAAAAAAAATTTAAAATGTTTAAAATAATTACCATTTCAAGAATAGTAAAATTTTAATCGCCCTCTTTTCTACGTTTAAAATTAAAGAAGAAAAACATTTTGGTATCGCTGCCTCTGTAAAAGTTAAATCTGCCAAAATGTAAATATATATGATAGTGTACTTCTGCGTACTATGATGCTGGCCATTCATAAGCAGTCAGCAACACTAAGGCTACATTCACACAACCTTTCCGTTTTTGCGGTTCTCAAAAAACTGTTTTGTTTTTCCACGGATGTGTGGCATCCTTGTGACAACCACATCCATCCCGTTCCATTCAGTATACAGTCCGTGTGACTTCCAATTTTTTGCGAACCGCAAAAAACGCGGAAGGAGAGTTACATACAGTCCAGGGTATCTGGCCAGATGCTGGTCCCCATATAAAGTCTATGGGGAACAGAATCTGGCGCAAAGGGGTAGGAGCAAGTGCTACATACTCACTGATCATCGGCACGGGTGTCACACTGCTCCCACAGCAGCTCTTTGTTCTTCCCAAGCTGGCCACTCATTAGGCTCATTTCATATTCACTGCTTTCACTGCTCACCGGCGTCTGTGATTGGTTGCAGTCAGACAGCTGTCACTCAGCATGGGGGCACGTCTGACTGCAACCAATCACAGCTGCCAGTGGCCTGGTCTATATCGTACAGTACAATAAATAAATAAAAGAAAAAACAGACGTGCGGTCACCCCCAATTTTGATACCAGCCAAGATAAAGCCTCACAGCTGCTGGCTGGTTTACTCAGGCTGGGGAGACCCACGTTATTGGGAGCCCCCCAGCCTAAAAATATAAACCAGCAGCCAGCCGTAATTGCCGCATCCATTAGATGCAACAGTCCTAGGACTTTACCCGGCACATCCCGAATGCCCTGGCGCGGTGGCAAACTGGGTAATATATGGGGTTGATACCAGCTGTGTAATGTCACCTGACATCAAGCCCAGAGGTTATGATGTCACGGCGTCTATCAGATACCCAACATCACTAACCCAGTCAGTAATGGAAAAAAAAATAGACTACAAACAAATTTTTATTTGATAAAACACTCCCCAACATATTCCCTCTTTCACCAATTTATTGAAAAGAAATAAAAAATCCATGTATGGTGTACTCCAATAAGGGTGTCCTACGACAATCCATACTCACTGTCCCAGTCAATGAAGAACAGAATGTTCCCCATTGGCTGGAAGAGCAGTGCAGTGATCTCAGCTAACATAATTAGGTCAGCCCAGGTCACCGCAGGGCATGACAAGTGCTGCTGTCAGGAGGTTAACTAGGTACATTACCTGTGGTAATGAGCTGAGTATCGCGAGCGGCCTGTGACATCACCGCTAGTCACGGTCTCGGACCGCACGCGAGACCTGATGTGAGAATGCAGTGGGCATAGACGTCAGTGACTAGCACTAACATCAGGCGTGCAGATGCTGACACACTGCAGTGCGAGCAGCTGTGGGGTTGGCGGCGAGCGGGACACAGACCGCAAGGGCACCCAACGGAGGTCACACGAAAGGGCTTCCATGCGGCTTCCGGGGATTTTGCGGACTCAATGACTTGTATTGAGTCACAGTCCCTTATTACGGAACAGAATAGGACATGTTCCATAATAACGGAATGGACATATAGATTCCGATTTGTTGTTTTTTTTTGTAGGAACGGATGTACATGGAAGTGCTTCAGTGTGCCATCCGATCATACACAAAAGACATTGAAAAGATGGTCCTGTCAGTAGGTCCGCAAAAAAACAGGAACTGACCACGACAAACGGAACGGTCATCTGAATGAGCTCTAAAAGACAAGAAAAACAACCTCCTGCATGAGTCAGTATGGGGGGAGGGGCAGTGCAACTGAGTTTAAAGGGGTTGTCCACTACTTGGACATCCACTTCTCATTCCCTTGTACGCCCCATAAAAAATAAACCCCGTGAGCAATCAGGGCTGGCTTCCTCCTCTCAGGCTTCGAAGCGCTCACATACTGTTCAAATGTCCAAAGGCAGGGAGACAGGCACGGATTGCTGATTAGTCCCGGGGTTCGTGTGTCATAGTGTCACATGGGCCACGGGAATGTAGTTTTAGACATCGCTGGAACCGCGGCTGTACTGGAGGTGAGTATATACTTTTTTATTTTTATGGGGGTGAAAAAAGGAAATGAGAAGGGGTTGTTCAAGTAGTGGACATCCCCTTTAACTGTATGTGTCACATTGAAAACCCTTTTATCAACTTTCCTGACTACTGAGTGCGTCCGTATCCCACTTATGTCTGCTGTGCTCAAGCAACTTGTAACCTCTCTGTAGTGAGATCAGTGGGATCATTACGTCTCACACAGAAGTGACCTGCCTGTTTGGATGAATTGCTATATCATATGTAATGAGACCCTGCTCTGCTCTCATTGCAGTGGGATTGCAAGTTGAGCACAATAGACAGAAGTGTGATACTGATATATCTCCAGACAAGTGGGAGGGGAGGGGCAGCACAGCAGAGGTGACGGGCTGGGAGATGAGCAGATTAAAGGTTGTAATGTAACATAGTTAAACTCAACTGTGCCACCCCTCACCCTAGGAGAGCCTTAGGTGTTAGTTATCTGTGCACTCTAATCAAGCAGGAGGTTAGACCAGGAGATCAGAGCTGTCTGTCCTTATACATCTCTCACACCAAGAAACCCGCTCTAAGCTATGGTGAGATTGTTCTTATTTTTTTTAGTGTTGCTGCCTACATATAACTGGTTAGCATCATACAAGGGGAAAAAGGTACACACCCCAGTGCAAACTTTCTGATAGCACCCACTAGGACTTAAAGGGGTGGTCCGAGACGAATCTCCTTCTAATAAACTTTCATTTAAAATTTCCTACTGTTCCCTATTTATTTTTACCAGCTTACTGTTTGATGATGCTTGGTTTGAGAATCCCCAGTGCATGCTGAGATATTCAAATGAAACTTGATCAGGGAAAGAAGCTGTGGTCACAGCCGCAACGTGTCCCCACCCTGAAACAAAGCTTCAGTTGCAACCATTTCAGGGGCTGGGATAGTCCCTGTTCTACTGAGCATGTGCAGACTGTTAATTCTGACGTAGTTTCAATGCACAGCGACAGTATGCTCCCTCGCCAACTCTGATGAGGAGTTAAGAGCTGGCAAGAGAGCGTACTGCTGGTGCGCATTGTGAGAAAAATCGTCGACGAGCCTGCCCCCGAAACAGACGCTGTGTGACTACAAGCAAAGGAACTGTTAGGCTATGTGCGCACTAGAAAAGTGATTTTTCTCAAGAAAATTTCTTGAGAAACTTCTGAGAGTTGAAGATTACCGCACCTGCGGTAAAAAAACGCACCAAATCCGCGGGAAAAACACATGCAATTTTACCGCGATTTTGCCGCAGGTTGGTCCCTGCGTTTTTTTTATGCTGAAGAGAAATAAATAATATAGATAATAGGTAGATAATCGATAGATAATGGATAGAGGGAAAGATGGATAGATGAATAGAGAGATAGATAGATGAGAAAGACCTATATAACATCCCACCCCCCTGCATATTCTAAGCTGGCACCCTTTAGTGACTTTCATGTGGCACTAAAGGGTGCCTAGCCTTGTATTTAGCCAAAAAATAAATAATTAAAAAAAAAATGACATGGGGTTTCCCCTATTTTTGTAGCCAGCTAGGGTAAAGCAGACGGCTGCAGCCTGCAAACCACAGCTGGCAGCTTCACCTTGGCTGGTAATCCAAAACAGAGGGCACCCCACGCTGTTATTTTACATTTAAATAAATAATTTAAAACAAAAACCGTGGGGTCCCCCCAAATTGGATCACCAGCCGAGGTAAAGCGGACAGCTGTGGTCTGATATTCTCAGACTAGGGAGGTCCACTGTTATTGGACACTCCCCAGCCTAAAAATAGCAGGCTGCAGCCGCCCCAGAAGTGGCGCATCCATTAGACGTGCCAATCCTGGCGCTTCGCCCCAACTCATCCCGTTGCCCTGGTGCGGTGGCAAACGAGGTAATATATGGGGTTGATGCCAGATGTGTAATGTCACCTGGCATCAAGCCCTGGGGTTAGTGATGTCACGCGTCTATCAGCTACCTGACATCACAAACCCAGTCAGTAAGAAATATAAAATAGACAACAAAAAAGTTTTATTTGAAAAAAAACACTCCCCACATTCCCTCTTTCACCAGTTTATTGATAAGAACAATCAATTCCACGTCCGGCGTAATCCAATAAGGGGGGGGCGTCCCACGGCGATCCATACCATGTCCCAGTCCATGAAGAACAGAAGGTTCCCCATTGGCTGGGAGAGCAATGCAGTGACCTGAGCTAACGTCAATAGCCCAGGTCACTGCAGGGGATGTCGAGCGCTGCTATCAGGAGGATAGATGAGATCATTACCTGCTGTGATGATCTCCTGCAGTCCTGCCATCAGCGCTGTCACTGCCTTCTATGCCCGCCGCGTTGTCAGCAGTATCGCGAGAGCCCGTGACGTCACCGCTAGTGACAGTCTCGGGCCGCTCGCAAAACGGGCATAGACGGCAGTGACAGGGGTGATGTCAGGAGGCAGGAGATCATCACAGCGGGTAATGATCTCATCTCAGCTCCTGACAGCAGCGCTCGGCATCCCCGCGGCTGCACGCACTGCTGAGTGTCAGTGTCTGCCTGCGCTGCAGGGTGACAAGCCGCTGATACTGCGGGCAGACACTGACACTGCTGTGCGTGCAGTGGCGGGGCTGCAGCGGACCACAGACTGCACGGGCACCCGCCGGACGTCACACGGAAGCGCTTCTGTGTGGCGTCCAGGGAGTGTGACGTCTGTGTTTACTTTGCTCCGCCTCCTCTTCCTGGCATAATGACATCCCTCTCTGCAAAACCGCAGGGAGCGATGAGCATTACCGCAGGTAAATCGCGGCTATACCGGGGGTATACCGCACATCATTTGCTACCTGCGGTATACCCCCGGGATTTCGCGATTACATTACAGTGAATGGAGTGAAATTCCGGGGGTATTCCGCAGGTACCTGCAGAAAATAATGGACATGCTCATTTTCTCAAGAAAGTTTCTTGAGAAAAATCCGCAGTGTGCGCACAGCTATTTTTTGTTCCCATAGGTTTTGCTGGGAAATGTCTGCAGAAAGATTTAAAACCTTTCTCAAGAAATTTCCACAGCAAATCCGTGGGTAAAACGGCCTAGTGCGCACATAGCCTTAGTCAAACAGCAAAAACTGGGGCTGAGCAGGAAACTGAGCCTGAAAGAGCAGATGTTTGGTAAGTGCTTCAATATGTCAAAAGCACTTCAGCCTCATTTGCATATTGATTCAAAAAGAACAGACTGCTTTATTAAAATGTATGGATGGCCTTGTCTTTGCAAGAGATGAAAAGGCATGTTAACAATTTGGGGGGTTAAATTCTGCCTTTAAAGTTAGATGTTGATTAAAGGAGTTATCCGACATAAACTCAAAAATTTTTGTTAAGCTAATCTGTGCTGTATTGTCATATAAGTCACACCTACATTGTTATATTTTGTTTTCTAACTTTTGTTCCTCTTGAATTCACCCTTTATTCTCTGCAGCTTCTTGTTTACATTCAGATCCAGCAAACTGACCACTTCCTGTGCCAAACCTCAGTCAGAGCTGTCACCACCCACCCCAGTGTCCGGCCTTGCCCTCTGCCCGCCCCCTGCACACACATTCCCTGTCAGTATATTCTGCCCCAGCATCTGACCTATTATCACTACAGCATTGCAAATAACAGCCCCACATCGGGCTGTGCACCGCACACGCACACATATGGCTCTGCACCGCACACATTTGGCTCTGTACCGCACACGCACACATATGGCTCTGTACCGCACACGCACACATATGGCTCTGTACCGCACACGCACACATATGGCTCTGTACCGCACACGCACACATATGGCTCTGCACCGCACACGCACACATATGGCTCTGCACCGCACACGCACACATATGGCTCTGCACCGCACACGCACACATATGGCTCTGTACCGCACACGCACACATATGGCTCTGCACCGCACACATATGGCTCTGCACACGCACACATATGGCTCTGCACACGCACACATATGGCTCTGCACACGCACACGTATGGCTCTGCACCGCCCGCCCCCCATCCCCATCGGGAACACATGTAAAGAGTACATACTCACCCATCCTCAGTCCCCGCCGCTCCTGCACGTTCGCACGCTGTCTGTGCTCTGACGTCACCACTGTGCTGAAGAGAGCACAGACAGCGGGAGGGACAATGATGAGAAGCAGCGCTGCGCTGCTTCTCATCAGCACTGCGCTGCTTCTCATCAGCACTTTCAAATGTACCGGCATCTGTGATCTGTGATGCCGGTACATTTGAATGTGTGATCCTGAGCAGGGGGCCCGGTGCTGGAGCTGACACCGCTGCAGGAGCTGACACCGCTGCAGCTGCCGCCAGGCCCCGCCCCCAGGTCACGGACCCCACAGAAGTGCAGGGGGAGGTTACTGGAGAGTAACATAGGTGCGGAGGAATGTGTGGGAGGGTGCAGGGAAGGGGGCGGTGACTCCTTGCACTGTACCAGCCCAGCAGGGCGGCGACATGCTGTTCCACATTTGCATGTCAACATGGTCCTGCCCATGTTGACATGAAATGACCGGAAGCAGTAAAATCGCGGCAGGAGCGGTCACATGACCGCTCTGAGCCGGGGGAGAGGGGCTGACAGCAGGGCAGGTAAGTGGTCTCTATCTACTTACCTGCCCCAATGTAGCCCAATAGGGTAATAAAAAAAAAAAAGTCAAAGAAGCCGGATAACCCCTTTAACCCCTTAACGACCGCCGATACGCCTTTTAACGGCGACAAATTAGGGTACTTCTTCCGATCCGCCGCTTTTTAACGGCGGTCAGAAAAAAAGGTCTAGCGCCCCCCAGAGTCAGAAAATTTCCGGGGTCTCAGCTGCCGGGGGTAGCTGAGAGACCCTGGAGATCATGATTCTGGCCGGTTTTTCCGGTCCCCGCTCACCTGATGACCGGTATACACCGTATACCGATGATCAGGTTACAGTAAATGACCGCGCCGGTAAAAAATCATTTATCTCCCATCTGGCATAAACAAACATGTCAGATGGGAGATAAATCTCATCCCCCGGTCCTCTCCGGTCCCCCGGTGTCGCTAAAGTGTCCCCCCACCCCCCCTTCCTCCCGAAAATCTAACATGGCGCTGCACATACCGGCGCGCAGAGCAGCGCGCCGGCCGCATTTCCCACTTTCCTATGGTTTCTGTCGCATGTGCTATGACACATACGACAGAAACCTGCTCCCCAGGCCCTGCCAGGTCACCCCCTATTCCCACCCCGGTGTTCCTCGGTGTCCCCCGTACCTGTTAGCTCTGATTCCCCGCGGCCCCCTCTTCCGGCTCCTTCACAGTGCACGCCGGTCACACGTGCAGAGCGCGGCTGTCAGCTTCCTGTGTCTGTGACTCAGACGCTGGCTGCTGCTGCTTGCACAGAGTCTGTAGCTGTGACCCGGGGAGGGTGGGTGCAAATTCTTTGCACCCACTCTCCTCAAATGGATGGTCTGCACTCCTAGAAAATGGGGGATACGTTCCCTGAACGTGCCCCCCATATTCTAGAAGGTCCAGAATCGCCGCGGGACTTTCACAATGGATTACAGCAGGGACTTGATTTTTTTTTTTTTCTTTTCAATAAATTGGCCAAAGAGGGAATGTTTTTGGGGAGTGTTTTTTCAAATAAAAATTTTTTTTGTTGTCAATTTTTTTTTATTATTACTGTCAATTAGTTATGTCTGGTATCAAATAGACGCTGTGACATAACTAATTGCTGGGCTTGATGCCAGGTGACATTACACATCTGGTATCAACCCCATTTATTACCCCGTTAGCCACCGCACCAGGGCGCGGGATGAGTTGGGGTGAAGCGCCAGGATTGGCGCATCTGATGGATGCGCCACTTCTGGGGCGGCTGCGGCCTGCTATTTTTAGGCTGGGAAGAGTCCAATAACCATGGCTCTTCCCACCCTGAGAATACCAGACCCCAGCTGTCAGCTTCACCTTGACTGGTGATCTAATTTGGGGGGACCCTACGTTTTTTGGTTTTTTTTTTAATTATTTATTTATAAATAATTAAAAAAAAAAAACAGCTTGGGGAGCCCTCCAAATTGATCACCAGCCAAGGTGAAGCTGTCAGCTGTGGTTTGCAGGCTACAGCTGTCTGCTTTACCCTAGCTGGCTATCAAAAATAGGGGGGACCCCACGTCATTTATTTTAATTTTTTTTTCTTTTTGGGCTAAATACAAGGCTAGGCACCCTTTAGTGCCACATGAAAGGGCACTAAAGGGCGCCAGCTTAGAATATGCAGGGGGGTGGGACGTTATATATGTTTGACATCTATCCATTCATCCATTGTAGCATTTTAGGCTATGTGCCCACAATCAGGGTTTGCAGCGTTTTGGGCGCAGAGTGTTTTCCCTGCGTCCATAACGCTGCGTTGTGCAATAGAAGCACAGTGGAAGGATTTTTAGAAATCCCGTGCCCACTGTGCTTCTTTTCTCCGCAGCATAAACCGACCTGTGGCGCAGCTTCCCGAGCCTCAGCATGTCAATTTTATGCTGCGGAGATGAGTGTGCTCTGCAGGTAGCATAGAACTAGAGTCCACAGCAGCCTGAACCCAAATCGTGGGCATGGGCAGCTGCGTTCTCCCGTGGACAACACTCACATCTCTGTAGGAAGGCTGACACTGTGTACTGGACGCCATGTCGCTGAATCATGGCCACATAGCCTAAAAGTGAGAAATTCGTTGCTACAGCAACATTTTTGTGAAGTACCTGTGGATTCAAAATGCTTACTATACTCCTGAATAAAATCCTTGAGGGGTCCAGTTTCCAAAATGGAGTCACTTGTGGGGGGTTTCTAATGTATAGGTAACCAAGAGGCCCTGCTAATGTGACATGGTGCGCGCAATTTATTTCAACTTTTCCAAAATTCAAATGGTGCTCCTTCCATTCCAAGCCCTCCCATATATCCAAACAGAGGTTTTTGGCCACATATGGGGTATCCCTGCGCTCACAAGAAATTGGATAACAACCTGTGGGGTCCACGTTTTGTTGTTGCCTCTTGAAAAAGTGAGAAATGTGATGCTAAAGAAACCTTTTTGTGAAAAAAAAGAAAATTTTCAATATGGCAACCTAAGCTTATCAACTTCTGTGAAGTATTCGTGGATTCAAAATGCTCAATATACACCTAGATAAAAGCCTTGAGGTTTCTTGATTCCAGAATGGGGTCACTTGTGGGGGGCCTCCACTGTTTAGGCACTTTAGGGGCTTTCCAAATGCGACATAGCGTCCACTAATTATTCCAGCCAAATGTTCAGTCAAATTGCACTCCTTCCCTTCCAAGACCTGCCGTGTGCCCAAACAGTTGATTTCCACCACATATAAGATATCACCAAACTCAAGAGAAATTGCAGAATACATTTCATGGTGATTTTTTTCCTGTTACCCTTGTGAAAAAAAAAGCTACCTGGTTGAAGTAACAATTTTGTGGTAAAATTTTATTTTTTTATTTTCATGGCTCAACGTTATAAACTTCTGTGAAGCACCTGGGGGTTCAGGGTACTCACCAAACATCTAGATAAATTCCTTGAGAGGCCTAGTTTCCAATATGGGGTCACTTGTGGTGGTTTTTTGCTGTTTACGTACCTTAGGGGTCCTCCAAATGCAACATGGTGCCCGCAATCTTTTTCAGCCAAATTTCCTTTCCAAAATTCAAATATTGCTCCTTTCGTTCCAAGCCCTCCCATTTGTCCAAACAAAGGTTTCAGACCACATGTGAGGTATCACCGCGCTCATAAAAAAGTGGATAACAAACATTTGGGTCAAATTTTTGGAATTACCTCTTGAAAAAGTGAGAGAATTGATGCTAAAGCAACATTTTTGAGAAAAAAATTACAATTTTCAATATGACAAAGTAACGTTATCAAAATCTGTGAAGTACCTGTGGGTCCAAAATGCTCAGTATACCCCTCGATAGAAGCCTTAAGGGGTCTAGTTTCCAAAATGGGGTCACTTGAGGGGGGGTTCCTGCTGTTTAGGTACCTTAGGGGATCTGTAAAAGCAACATGGTGCCCGCAATCTGTTTCAGCCAACTTTGCTTTCCAAAATTCAAATATTGCTCCTTTCATTCCGAGCTCTCCCATTTACCCAAACAAAGGTTTCTGACCACATGTGGGGTATTGGCGCGCTCATAAGAAAGTGGGTAACAAAGTGTGAGGTCCAATTTTTGGTGTTACCTCTTGAAAAAGTAAGAAAATTAGTGCTAAAGTAACATTTTTAGGTAAAATGTTAATTTTTATTTTTTTTCATTCCACATTACTTTAGTTCCTGTGAAGCACTTGAAGGGTTAATAAACTTCTTGAATGTGGTTTTGAGTACCTTGAGGGGTGCAGGTTTTAGAATGGTGTCACTTTTGGGTATTTTCTGTCACCCAGGCCTCTCAAAGTCACATCAAATGTGATGTGGTCCCTAAAAAAATGGTTTTGTAAATTTTGTTGAAAAAATCGGAAATTGCTGATGAACTTTGAACCCTTCTAACTTCCTAACCCCAAAAAATTTTGTTTCAAAAATTGCGCTGATCTAAAGTAGACAAGTGGGAAATGTTATTTATTAACTATTTTGTGTGACATAACTCTCCGGTTTATGGGCATAAAAATTAAAAGTTTGAAACTTGCAAAATTTTTAATTTTTTTGTCAAATTTCAGATTTTTTCACAAATAAAATAAAAAAATATCATCCTAAATTTACCTCTAACATGAAGCCCAATATGTCATGAAAAAACATTCTCAGAATCACCGGGATCCATTGAAGCGTTCCAGAGTTATAACCTTATAAAGTGACACTGGTCAAAATTGCAAAAAAATGGCCTGGGCATTAAGTACAAAACTGGCTTCGTCCTTAAGGGGTTAAATAAAGTTGCAAGTTTTCCCAATGTGTCTACATTGGTGACCATTCTTTTTAAAGGGAACCTGTCACCAGTTTTTCGACCTATGAGCTGCGGCCACCACCACTGGGCTCTTCTATACAGCATTTTAACATGCTGTATATAAGCGCCCAGGCCGCTGTGTAGAACATAAAAAAAACCTTTATGATACTCACCTAATTGTCAGTGCGGTGGATGGGTCTTATGGGCGTCTCCGTTGTCCGGTGTCGGCGCCTCCTTGTTCGGCCATCTTTGTCCTCCTTCTGAAGCTTGTGTGCATGACGCATGCTACGTCATACACACTCGCCGGTCCCGCGCAGGCGCACTACAATTCTTTGATCTGCCTTTATGCGCCTGCGCAGGACCTGAATACCGGCCTGTGTGTATGACATAGGACGCGTCATACACACAGGTTTCAGAAGGAGGAGGACCAAGATGGCCGTAAGAGGAGGCGCTGGTCCCAGAGAACGGTGCCACCCATCTGACTTTTATGCATCGGCGCGACCTTCTAGGTGAGTATTATAAAATGTTTTTTATGTTCTACACAGCGGCCTGGGCTCTTATATACAGCATGTTAGAATGCTGTATATAAGAGCCCGATGTTGGTGGCCGCAGCTTATAGGCCGAAAAACTGGTGACAGGTTCCCTTTAAGAGTGTTTTCATTCCAGTTATGTAATGTGTTGCATTTTCCTCCTGTTTGGACACTGATCATTGTGTTTGGTTTTCCGTGGACGGGTCTTCCTAAATCTCCTGATATAAAGTTGTATTTTTTTTCTGTTTCCTCTTTTCCTCCTTTGATATTTGTACAATTTTTCTTGATGGTTTTATGTCTGTCTATTCTTACTAAACGGTGTGTTATTCTCTTTGCAGGTCCTGCTCAGGTCCCTATGATGTCACCGAATGGCTCAGTTCCCCCAATCTATGTGCCTCCAGGATATGCTCAGCAGGTGCGTATTCTCTTCCTCTGAAGAAATCTGCGCAGTAATCATATTATCACTCATTACGGCACATGCTATATTCACCGGTCTACACTGCGTCCTTTTATTTTATTTATTTTTTTTGCTGCTATAAAATATTGATTATCGGCGTGTGCAAGGACCAACCAAATGACTTAAAGCAAAATGTCTCCGTTTATATTAGTAAGCACTCTGGGGGAAAAAATCCTCTCCTGCAAGATTTTCCATATATGTTAACAAATATTCGTTTGATCATTATTGCAAAGAATTTGTCAAATCTAATGGAATAAGCCCAGCTTAAAGCGTATCTGTCGTTTTATTTAATAAATCAATTTTACACATGAAAATAAGCAACTTTGTAACTTACAAGTGCATCTCAATAAATTATATCAAAATATTATCAAAAAGTTAATTTGTGTCAGTAATTCAATAGAAAAAGAGAAACGCATATATTATATAGTCATTACACACAGAGGGATCTATTTCAAGTGTTTATTTCTGTTAATGTTGATGATTATTGATTACAGCCAATGAAAACCCAAAAGTCGTCATCTCAGAAAATTAGAATATTTACCACAAAACACCTGCAAAGACTTCCTAAGCATTTAAAATGGTCCCTTAGTCTGGTTCAGTAGGCTACACAATCATGGGGAAGACTGCTGACTTGACAATGTCCAGAAGGCAATAGTAAGGATGACAGCGTTCCTGTGGGTGAAAAAGCATGCAATTCTTTATTCCATCAGTTGTTTTACAGCAACGTTTCGACCTGGTGGTCTTTGTCAAGCTTGACAAAGACCACCAGGTCGAAACGTTGCTGTAAAACGACTGATGGAATAAAGAATTGTATGTTTTTTCACCCAGAGGAACGCTGTCATCCTTACTGCTGGTATGTTATTTCAAGTGATCCCTTGATCTTGGACGTGCGCTCCTGAGGTGCTAATTGTGCTGTTGCATAGGCACATAAGTCTTTTAACCAAGGTGCTGTGGACTTTTTTCTTTTTTTGGAAATGTCCAGAAGGCAGTCAATGACACACTCCACAAGGAGGATAAGCCACAAAAGGGCATTGCTAAAGAAGCTGGATGTTCAGAGTGCTGTATCCAAGTATATTAATGGAAAATTGAGTGGAAGGAAAAAGTGTGGTAGAAAAAGGTGCACAAGCAACCGGGATAAATGCAGCCTTGATAGGATTGTTAAGAAAAGGCCATTCAAAAATTTGGGGGAGATTTAAAAGGAGTGTACCGCTGCTGGAGTCAGTGCTTCAAGAGCCACCACACACAGATGAATCCAGGACATGGGCTACAACTGTCACATTCCTTGTGTCAAGTCACTTATGACCAATAGACAACGCCAGAAGCATCTTACCTGAGCCAAGGAGAAAAAGAACTGGACTGTGCTCAGTGTCCAAGGTGGTGGTTTCAGATGAAAGTAAATTTTGCACTTCATTTGGAAATCGCGGTCCCAGAGTCTGGAGGAAGAGTGGAGAGGCCACAATCCAAGCTGCTTCAGGTCTAGTGTGAAGTCTCCACAATCAGTGATGGTTTGGGGACCCATGTCACCTGCTGGTGTAGGTCCACTGTGTTTTATCAAGACCAAAGTCAGCGCAGCCGTCTACCAGGAAATTTTAGAGCACTTCATGCTTCCCTTTGCTGACAAAGTTTTTGGAGATGCAGATTTCATTTTCCAGCAGGACTTGGCACCTGTCCATACTGCCAAAAGTACCAATACCTGGTGTAATAACCACAGTATCACTGTGCTTGATTGGCCAGCAAACTCGCCTGACCTAAACCCCATAGAGAATGTATGGAGTATTGTCAAGAAGAAGATTAGGCACCAGACCCAACAATGCAGATGAGCTGAAGGCTGCTATCAAAGCAACACCTCAGCAGTGCCACAGGCTGATCGCCTCCATGCCACGCCGCCTTGATGCAGTAATTCATGCAGCAAAAGGAGCCCCGACCAAGTATTGAGTCATTTACTGTACAGACTTTTCAGTAGCGCCAACATTTCGGAGTTTAAAATAATTTTTTCAGTTGATCTTATATAATAATCTAATTTCCTGAGATAATGACTTTTGGGTTTTCATTGGTTGTAAGCCATAATCATCAACATTAATAGAAATATACACTTGAAATAGATCACTCTGTGTGTAATGACTCTATATAATATATAGAAATATATCCCTCTGTGTGTGATGACTCTATATAATATATAGAAATAGATCCCTCTGTGTGTAATGACTCTATATAATATATAGGAATAGATCACTCTGTGTGTAATGACTCTATATAATATATGTGTTTCACTTTTTGTATTGAATTACTGAAATTAACTTTTTAATGATATTCTAATTTATTGTGATGCACTTGTATCTTATCAGAGAAATATGCTTCTTTCTCTGCCAGAATTGATCAGCCATTGTCACAATTCTCAATGCTGAGGTAAAATCTGTCTTCAGTGAACACTCTCCCATTACAGCAGTTGTTACTGATGAGTCTATAACGACGGGAGGGAGGAGCTAGAGACAGAGCTCCACCCCTCCTTCCTCTTTTATTTACATAGAATCTCATGAGCACCAACTGCCATCTCCTATCTCAGTTTTCACCCCACATTAAAAATTAAGAAATAGAAATATGTGGTCTCTTTACATAAGTAAAAATCCAATTGAAATAGAAAATGAACCCTATAAGTTACCGGCATAACTAGAGAAAAAAAAAATCAAAGTGCCAGAATCGCGATTTTGCAGCAGCAGTGAGGTCCCTGTCATCTAGTATAGATGACGTAGAACGCGTCATCCACACTAGCTTCAGAAGGAGGACAAAGATGGCCAAAAGAGATGGCACAGGACCCGGAGAACGGAGACACCCATCTGACCAGTCTGCTCCGCACCGACTGTTAGGTAAGTATCATAAACATTCCGTGACAGCCACGTTACGGTTATCGTTACGGTGCTTTGGAAAATGGCAACACAAATAAAACATTTTTTAACAAATTTCCTTTTTTTTTTTTTTCCACTACTTAAATAAATACCTACAGTATGCATGTTTAGAATCGCCATAATCAAACTCACCTGTAAGAGCCTTATTGCCAGGTCATTTTTACTATATATTGAACACTAAAAAATAAAGAGAAAGAGTTGCGGAATTCCCCTTTGTTTGCTATTTAGGCGCTATTTTATTTATTTTTCTCCCGCTTTCCAGTACATAAAGGGGATGGTGTCATTCACAAGTAAGACTTGTCCTGCAAAAAAACAAAAAAAAACAAACAGAAAAAAACAAAACAAAAACACTCACCTGGCTGTCATTGGAATACTAAAAGTTATGGGTCCTTGGAAGAAGGAGAAGAAAAAAATGAAAGTGCAAATAGGGAAAATCGGCCGGTCAGGAATGGAGTGTGTCTTGATGCCTGCCTATCTGGTTTAAGCCAGATTTCTGTAATGTGAATGGCGTCTTTTAGGCTACTTTGACACCTCCGGTTTTTGCAGTGCGGCTAAATCCGGCTCTAAAACCTATGCAACGGATGCGGCGAAAAAAACGGATCCTTTGCATAAGTTTTTACATGCGGCCCGTCCGGTTTTTCCGGTTGTGGCACGCTACTGAGCATGCGCAGTGCAAAAACCGCATGCAGCAGCCGGATGCGGTTTTTGCCACATCCGGCGTCCATAGGCATGCATTGGAAAAAGCGCCGCATCGGCCGGATGCGGCGCAATGCGTTTTTTGGGTTTTTTTGCCGGAGAAAAAAACGTGCCAGGCAACGTTCCATCCGGCCGCCGCATCGGTTAAATATGCCGCATCCGGCAAAAACCGGACCGAACGCAAGGCCATGCGGCACAATCCGGCACTAATGAAAGTCTATGCGGAAAAAACGCAACCGGCGGCAAAAAAAAAAAAGTTGCGTTTTTTCTGCAAAGAGCCGGATTGTGCCGCACAGCAAAAAACGGATGTGTGAAAGCAGCCTTACCCCTATAGTCACAACCCTTTGCTCACCTGCCACCATAAAGCTTCTGTTTCTCAGCTCAAATACAGGGATCAATATTTAATCTAAATGGTAGTAATACGTGCAGGTATAAGATATGTAGGTACAGCTGGGTCTCATTGTGTACGTTTACAGGTTGGCCACTAAATTGATGGCCTAGCCTTAGGATATGTCATCAATGTCTGATCGGCCGAGGTCCGACACCTGGCACCCCTGCCAATCAGCTGTTTTCTGTGCCAGTGGCAGCAAATAATGCTCAGTTCTGGTGCTGGCCCGTCTTCTTATAGCGTCCAGGTACTGCACCTGCGCCTCCACTCAAATCAGAGGTGGGTGTGCCGTACCCGGCTGCGGCTGCTATCAGAAGACTGGGCAGCTCCGGAACTGAGCATCTCCGGCTGCTTCCACCAACACCAAGAACAGCTGATCAACTGTGATGTCGGACCCCGGCAGATCAGACATTAATGACCTATCCTGAGGCTAGGCCATCATTGTTAAAGTAGTGGCCAACTTCTTTAAAGTCATTTATTTAAGAAATGGCTGAAAATACTGTATACTTTAACCTGCAGATATAGAGACCAGTTTAGTGTATGATAAAATCATATATTCCATTAGGAGCTTTTCCGTGGATACTTTTTGCGGAGGTGAATCATGATATGTGGTAATTTGCTCTTTCATGTGACTGCCGCCCGGTACCGTAACCTTTGTTCTATAGAGATAAACACCTTAGTTAAATTTTAATTTGTGCATATGCTGATACACCTACCTAAGAAACCCAGGAAATCAGGATCCGTCTCGGATTCCTACCCCACATCATGGAATCTGTAAATTCCGGTTAATATTTTCACACTTTACAAATATCCCAAATCATTTCTCTCTGGTTTTTGGCTTTCTGTCCTATGGACTTTGGCTATTAATAGGTCCGAATAACGTGTCATGAAGATGGCTGTCACTATAGCTGTACGGGGTGGGCTCTGCCTTAATGCCAGGGCTAATTACAAGCATATAGAATGAGGACTGCTCTTGCTAAGCTTTAGGAGCATTAACAATAGGAATAAAAGAAAAAAGTAAAGTTAATTGATACAATATGTCACTAGGGGAGGGGCGGTGGGAGTGGTCCTAAATTACAATTCTTCCTAATAGAGTAGATTTAGGGTTAAGCGAAGTATAAATATATTCTGATAGGGAGTTTAGATCATGGGACAGTGGTGATGTCTGTAAAGCGCTGCGGAATATGATGGCGCTATATAAGCAAAGCATTATAATAGAGACAGAAATAGTAAACAACTCATACAAATTGTAGATGGAAGGCCGCTAAACTAGACAATTTTTCCAATTTCAGCCAAGTCTTGTTTATAGGGACGCCCACCACCCAACGGCAGATTCTGGGGAAAATAAAGATCGCCCTGTTACATTTGAGTGTACCACATACTGCGATAACCAGCGGCCTCAGGTGTCTGCCATCAGCTTATTCAATTCTGCAGCTTAGAAACCCATGCACCCTCCACCCCCGCATGTATGTGGTAAGGTCAGGAAGAACAGATGACCGCTATTGTATATATTTGGGCAGATTTATAGAAGATGCACTTAATGGCCTCTTCTGTTATTTCTCCTAAAAATCGAGTTTAAGAAGGTCAGTGCATATATGTTAATGGACTTCTTTACGTAGCTATAAATCTTTAAATTGAATGTTTCACCTTGCTTAAATCAGGTTATCATTTTATATATACATATATATATATATATATATATATATATATATATATATATATACACACACACAGATATACACACACAGATACACACACATACACACACACACACGTTTGTTTTCAACTGTGGTGTTTTTCTATATCATTATTCTCTTTAAAAGGAAAAATCAAACGGAAATCTTGGAATATTCACTCTTGTTATTAGAACCTATATAAACACGCATCCAGTTCTTTACAGGAGACTTTTCAGCAGATTCATAATCATCACAGCAATAAAATGAAATATAACATCCGTATACTCAGTAAATAACATGGGGTCCTCTATTCAAAACAGGTCACAGCTCACTTCCTCCTCCTCCCTGCCCAAATTAAAACATGCTCAGAAAACACTTCTATACAAACAAATGGGGTCTCTTTTGGAAACTTAAATAGGTTGTCCAGTACAAAGCATTGTGGCCACATTGATGTAAAACTGTGACAGAAGGATTTTCTTTAATGTTCCTTTGGGAGACCCAGACCTTGGGTGTATAGCTTCTGCCTCCGGAGGACACACAAAGTACTACACCTAAAAGGTGTAGCTCCTCCCTCTGAGCCTATACACCCCCTGGTGAACCAGTCACAACCAGTTTTTCGCTTTGTGTTCAGGAGGCATACATCCACACATGCGTTCTCATATGATTTTTTCCTTTTTTTTCCTTTTTTTGGAAGAAGATTGAAGAAATGCGGGTCCACGTCTGGACTCCCGGCATGTCCCTTCTCACCCCACTGTGTCTGTGGTGTTGTAAGGTTGATTTCCAAGGCTGGAGCCTTACATGCCGTGCTCCTTCACCATCCCTCCTGGGCTCTGGATTGAAGTGGGAGCCAGCACGGTCTCCATGCCTGGCAGGAGACCGGTCTCCGGCCACAGCCCCTTGAGGACCCTGCTGGACCGGAGCACTCACCCCCAGGGACCTGGCCCTGCGTCTCAGCAGCTAAGTACCTTGAGACGTTCATATGTTGGGGGTCCCTGTCATTTATTGTGGGGGAAGAGTGTGTTTACTGTGTTTTTTTAGCATTTCCGGCCGGTCCTCTGGCTTTTCGCTCGAGAACCGCGCCGATGGTGCCTGCGCGTCGGCCTCGCTGCTTAAATTTAGGCCCCGGCTTCGCCGGAGGCCTAGTTTCTGTTACCTGCCCTCGCATGTCACTCATGCTGAGGGACAGGCATGGCCCCTCCCGGTGGCCGTCTTGCACAGGGGAGGGACCCTCCTCACTGCTTGTGTGCGACTCCCCCCTTGCAGGCCTCTATGGCCCTCCAGATTCCGCCCTTCCTACAGGGACGCCCAAGGTTCCGCCCCCTCTCTTCGCTCCGGCGGCCATTTTCTTGGGCAGGTTTCACTCTGTTCTGGCCCGTCCTGCCCTCTGCATCCCTGCTGAGGTGCTGTGCATTGGGGGTCCGGGCTTCGGGATCTGGAGGGCACACAACACCGCTTCCAGCGGTCTGGTAAGCCACAGCCGGTCTCCGGTTGTGGACCTCTGCTATATTCTCCCTGGGATTCATTCCCTTTATAGAAGCTGTTTCCCCCCACTCAGGCAGCATGTCTCACACAAGGAGCAAGGCTCCAAAGCTTTATGCTGTATGTGCTGCATGTAAGTTTCCGCTGCCTGAAGCGAGCACCTATCCACATTGTGAGGTCTGCTCTAACTTGGAGGTGCCACGGCCTGGGGTCTCGGCCCCAGTGGTCTCTCAGGCTGCTCCTGCACATGTGGCTGAACCCCCGGCCTGGGTAGAGTCCTTTTCTAGGTCTATCTCCCAGTCATTTGCTGAGTCCATGGGACTTCTGTCCAGGACTTTGATGAATATGCATCAGCCCCCTTCACAGGGTGCCTCTAATGCTCTTGCTAAGGGGTCTTTAGGACTGGAGCTCACAGAGGATTCATCATCAGGGCACGGACCCCGTCCGTCTAAGAGGCACAGCAGGGTTCCCTCTCCCTCCTCATCCCGTGGCTCTGATTCAAGGGCTGAGGACTCGCAGTATGAGGAGGATGCCTATACAGGGGGCTCGGAGGCTAACTCCATGTGCCCCATTGCTCCTTTCGAGGGTGACTCAGAATTTAGTGACTTGATTGCTTCCATTAATTCTGTACTGGATCTCAATCCGCCAGTATCAGAGGAGCAACCCTCTCTGGCAGAAAAGCACCAGTTTACCTCGCCTAAGAGAGCAAAGAGTGTGTTCTTTAACCACTCCAGTTTTCAGGCCGCTGTGACCAAACCCAGGGCCTGTCCTGACAAACGCTTCCCAAAGCGTGGTTCTGATGACCGTTTTCCCTTTCCACCTGAGGTGGTCAAGGAGTGGGCTCACTCCCCAAAGGTAGATCCTCCGGTGTCTAGGCTCTCAGGCCGGACCGTTGTGTCGGTGGCTGATGGCACTTCCCTTAAGGATGCCACTGACCGTCAGATTGACCTTCTGGCCAAATCCGTGTATGAAGCGGTGGGGGCCGCGTTTTCTCCAACTTTTGCAGCAGTGTGGGCCCTCAAAGCCATCTCTGCTAGTCTGGAGGAGATGCATTCCCTCACCAGGGAATCTATGCCCGAGATGGTTGCCTTAACTTCTCAAGCTTCAGCTTTTTCTTCTTATGCCATGTCTGCCATGCTGGAGGCTTCTAACCGCGCTGCGGTGGCTTCGGCTAATTCCCTCGTTATCCGTAGGACCTTGTGGCTTCGAGAGTGGAAGGCAGATGCTTCTTCAAAGAAGTACCTTGCTGGGCTCCCTTTTGCTGGTTCCCGGCTGTTCGGTGAACAGCTGGATAAAATTATTAAAGAGGCTACTGGCGGGAAGAGTACTTCCATGCCACAAACCAAGACCAGGAAACCTGCCCAGGGTAGGATTCAGTCGAGGTTTCGCTCCTTTCGTTCCTCCAACTGGTCGTCCTCTAAGCCCTCCGCCTCGTCCGCTAACTCAGCCAAGGACCAGAAATCCAACTGGCGCTCCAGAGCGCGTCCGCAGAAGACCGCAGGAGGTCCTGCCACTAAGGCAGCCTCCTCGTGACTCTCTGTCCGATCCAGCCACGTCCTTGGTCGGTGGCAGGCTCTCCCACTTCGGCGACGCTTGGTTTCAACAAGTCTCCGATCAGTGGGTGAGAGATATCATCTCTCACGGCTACAGGATAGAATTTTCTTCCAGCCCGCCAAACAGATTTTTTCTCTCAACTCCCCCCCTGCTCCAGGGCCGCCGCCTTTTCACAGGCCGTGGCAGCCTTGCAGGCCAACGGAGTAATTGTACCAGTTCCCGCCCGAGAACGGTTCAGAGGTTTCTACTCAAACCTCTTCCTAGTTCCCAAAAAGAACGGTACCTTCAGGCCCATCCTGGATCTCAAGCTTCTCAACAAGCATGTTCGGGTGCGGCACTTTCGCATGGAGTCCCTGCGATCAGTCACTGCCTCAATGACCCAAGGGGATTTCCTGGCGTCCATCGACATCAGAGATGCCTATCTGCATGTGCCCATTGCGGTTTCACACCAGCGTTGGCTACGCTTTGCAATAGGAGACGATCATTTCCAATTCGTGGCTCTCCCCTTCGGGTTAGCCACGGCCCCTCGGGTTTTCACCAAGGTCATGGCAGCCGTGATTGCGGTTCTGCACCTTCAGGGGTTGGCAGTGCTCCCCTACCTGGACGACCTTCTAGTCAAGGCTCCATCCAGCGCAGATTGTCAGCGGAGTGTCTCGCTCACTCTCAGCACTCTAGCCCAATTCGGGTGGGTTGTCAATCTTCCCAAATCCACTCTGACTCCGACCCAGAGTCTCACGTACCTAGGGTTCAGTTCGAGACTCTGCCGGCACTTGTGAAGTTGCCCTTAGACAAACACCTGTCACTCCAGTTGGCGGTGCGCTCTCTCCTGAGGCCCCGCCGTTATACCCTCAGGCGTCTGTTGCAGGTGCTGGGTCAAATGGTGGCGTCCATGGAGGCTGTTCCCTTTGCCCAGTCCCATCTGCGCCCCCTGCAGCTGGACATTCTCCGCTGTTGGGACAAGCGGCCTTCCTCCTTACACAAGTCAGTGGCTCTGTCGCCACGGACCAAGAGCTCTCTTCAGTGGTGGCTTCGGCCCCTCTCCCTGTCCCAAGGGCGCTCCTTCCTGGCCCTGTCCTGGGTGATTCTCACCACGGATGCCAGTCTATCCGGCTGGGGAGCGGTATGTCTCCACCACAGAGCACAGGGCACTTGGACTCCGTCCGAGTCAGCCCTTTCAATCAATGTGCTGGAAATCAGAGCCGTACTTCTCGCTCTCCTAGCATTTCACCATCTGCTGGCGGGCAGGCACATTCGAGTCCAGTCAGACAACGCGACAGCGGTTGCCTACATCAACCATCAAGGCGGGACACGCAGCCGCCTGGCAATGATGGAGGTACAACGCATTCTTCAATGGGCAGAGGACTCCAGGTCCACCATATCCGCAGTCCACATCCCAGGCGTGGACAACTGGGAGGCAGATTATCTCAGCCGTCAAAGCGTGGACGGTGGCGAGTGGTCCCTGCACCCGGCAGTATTTCAGTCGATCTGCCGCAAATGGGGCACTCCGGACGTGGACCTAATGGCATCCCGTCACAACAACAAAGTTCCTGTCTACGTGGCTCGCTCCCACGATCCTCAGGCCTTCGCCGCGGACGCTCTGGTTCAGGACTGGTCCCAGTTTCGTCTGTCCTACGTGTTTCCCCCTCTAGCCCTCTTGCCCAGAGTCCTGCGCAAGATCAGAATGGAGGGTCGTCGAGTCATCCTCATTGCACCGGACTGGCCCAGGCGAGCTTGGTATCCGGACCTGCTCCAACTGTCCGTAGAGATGCCGTGGCCTCTCCCGGACCGTCCAGACCTACTCTCGCAAGGTCCATTCTTCCGCCCGAATTCTGCGGCCCTCAAATTGACGGCGTGGCTCTTGAGTCCTGGATTTTGACGGCTTCTGGTATTCCCCCTGAAGTCATCTCCACTATGACTCGGGCCCGTAAGTCTTCGTCCGCTAAGATCTATCACAGGACTTGGAAAATTTTCCTGTCCTGGTGTCGCTCTACCGGCCATTCTCCTTGGCCATTCTCCTTGCCGACCCTTCTGTCTTTTCTACAGTCCGGTCTGCAGCTAGGTCTGTCCCTCAATTCTCTCAAGAGACAGGTTTCGGCCCTGTCAGTCCTGTTCCAGCGGCGTCTCGCTCGGCTGGCTCAGGTCCGCACCTTCATGCAGGGCGCGTCTCACATCATCCCGCCTTACCGGCGGCCCTTGGACCCCTGGGACCTTAACTTGGTTCTCACGGTCTTGCAGAAACCCCCCTTTGAGCCCCTTAGGGAGGTTTCTTTGTATCGTCTTTCACAGAAAGTGGCCTTTCTGGTTGCTATAACCTCTCTCAGGAGAGTTTCTGATTTGGCTGCGCTCTCCTCGGAGTCACCCTTTTTAGTCTTTCATCAAGACAAGGTGGTTCTCCATCCAACTCCGGACTTTCTTCCTAAGGTGGTTTCTACCTTCCACCTTAACCAGGACATTACCTTACCTTCCTTCTGTCCGGCCCCTGTTCATCGCTTTGAAAAAGCTCTACATACTCTAGATCTGGTGCGTGCTCTCCGGATCTATGTGTCTCGCACCGCTGCGCTTAGGCGGTGTACCTCTCTTTTTGTGCTAACCACAGGTCGGCGCAAGGGCCTCCCTGCTTCTAAGCCGACCTTAGCCCATTGGATTAGTTCGACCATTTCGGACACCTACCAAAGTTCGCAGGCTCCTCCCCCGCCGGGGATCAAAGCGCACTCGACCAGGGCTGTCTGTGCCTCTTGGGCTTTTCGGCACCAGGCTACGGCTCAGCAAGTCTGTCAGGCTGCCACTTGGGCTAGCCTGCATACCTTCTCGAAGCACTACCAAGTGCATGCTCATGCTTCGGCAGATACGAGCTTGGGCAGACGCATCCTTCAGGCGGCGGTCGCCCATTTGTGAAGTTAGGTTTCTGCCTACTTCTTAGTTTTTTTGTTTATTTCCCACCCAGGGACTGCTTTGGAACGTCCCAAGGTCTGGGTCTCCCAAAGGAACGTTAAAGAAAAAGAGAATTTTGTTTACTTACCGTGAATTCTTTTTCTTATAGTTCCGTCTTGGGAGACCCAGCACCCTCCCTGTTGCGTGTTGGCAATTTCCTTGTTTCGTGTGTTTTCACATGCTGTTGTCGTGAACAGAGTCTCCGGTTGTTCCATCTCTTGCTCTGTTCTACTTGTGGGTGGCTATTCTCCTTCAGCTTTTGCACTAAACTGGTTGTGACTGGTTCACCAGGGGGTGTATAGGCTCAGAGGGAGGAGCTACACCTTTTAGGTGTAGTACTTTGTGTGTCCTCCGGAGGCAGAAGCTATACACCCAAGGTCTGGGTCTCCCAAGACGGAACTATAAGAAAAAGAATTTACGGTAAGTAAACAAAATTCTCTTTTTTCTAAATACCTTCTGTTGTCCATACTGCCTGTGAGCGGCGCTATCGCTGTCCGCTCATCCCCCATCACGTGACCCCTGGCTGTAGTGACCTCTGATGTCCAGTGATGTCATGTCAACTTTCGGAATTGGAAATTGACCTCGCATCACCGTGGCGGGCCCCTGTCTCCATTAGTGACTGGTCTGTGGGTGGAGTTTCACCGCACATCACAGCATAGCATCACTCGTGCTTGCGGTGCTCTGGAAGGAGAGAACACACGACACAAACACCACTCTACAGCTGGTTTGAGGTTTTTGGACTAACATTCTGTGGTTTTTGCTAAACGTGGAACAAGGCATTATCACAAAACATCTCTACCTTGTTCATGTCTGTCCAAAGTACATTGTTCTAGAAGACGTGGTTTCTTCACATTCAGCTTTCCAAAGTTTAGCCGGACTGCCTTGTTTCTTTTCGAGAAAAGCAGCTTTCGCCTGGCAACTCTTCCAAACAAAGCATGTACATCTTTTCTCTAAAGTGCCTGCAGCTACTGCTTTCTGTGATGTAAAGCATTTTCCTGCCTATCACAGTATGATTCTGCCATGTCTCCTGCCCTCCGAGCTCATCATAAATCAAGTCAGTGACGTAGGAGGTCAGTGGTAGTCAAGTTCCTAGATCAATCACTTGAAATATGAGAAGCTCAGAGGGCTGGATATGCCGCAGAAACACTCACTCCTGTGATTAAACAGGCAGGGAAAGGTTTTACCTCACAGAAATTTTCAGCTACAAGCAGCTACTATGTCGTCTGTTTATTATGTTTCCTTCCATGGCCAGGAGCTGTGGTATGCGCCGACCATGTTTACTTCAAGGATGGACACCGCAAATAAAACTGTACACAGGAGGGGCACATTTATAAGATTGTCTCCTCACAGAAACATTTTTTTTTAACACATCCAATTGTGAATCTTATTATTAAAATATGTTTGTTTGTGGTACAACCCTTTAAACCTCTGGTGACAACAAAAACACAATGGATTTCAATATTTTTTTTACATATTGTCCTGCATTTTGCTCTGAATCTGCAAACTCTCTGACCTTGTTGTATATGAAGCCTTACACTGTGCATTTTGCTTTTTCCCAGGTGATTGAAGACAATGGTGTGCGGAGAGTGGTAGTGGTTCCACAACCTCCAGAGTTCCACGCGAGTGGTCATCCCGTCATACACCGGCCACCTCCCCCTCTGCCGGGTTTTATTCCCCTTCCTGCTATGATGCCTCCACCTCATCGCCACATTTACTCAACAGTCAGTGGAGCAGGAGATATGGCTGCCCAATACACCCCTCAGTATCACCCTTCACAGGTATATGGAGATTTAGGTAAGTACTCTAGAATTGTAGAGGCTGTAATTACCAGTCTGCTTTTTATGTGTTTATTCACTGTGAAAGTTTATACAAATTTTATAAACCAAAATTCTTATTTTTTTAACTGAAAATGTAATTTATCATTATATTGTTTCTTTATCTTTTCAATGTGAAGTACATTTTGCTTTTGATAATTTTTTTTTTTTAAATATATTTTTACTAGATTTATTTAGATAATCTAGCTTAAAGGGAACCTGTCAGGTCCCATATGTGTTCTGACCTACAAGCAGGGTGATGTGTGGCCTAGAAGCCCCTTCCTACCCATCCCTGTGTTGTAATATTGTGTAATATGAATGTAAAAAAAAAAGGTTTTATTACTTACATGTTTCCTATGTAAATGATCAGAGGCACTAGTCCCCCTGGGTGTCTCATCGCCCCGTGGGCGTTTGCATGCTTTCCGTGGTATCACGCCCCTGTGGGTGTGATACCGTGTGATACCATGGATTTACATGAGCGACGTCACCGTCAGCTCTTTGAGATCCTGCGCATGCGCACTTACCATTCCCGCAGCCTTGTTACCTGGGTGCTTGCTTGTCGGCTTCAGATGTGCACTGCGCATGCTCAAAAAACTCCTGCGTTACTGACCATGCACAGAGCGCGTCTGAAGCCGAGAAGCAAGCACCCGGATAACAAGGCTGTGGGAATGGCAAGCGTGCACATGCGGGATTTCACGGAGCTGACGGTGGTGTCGCTCATGTAAATCCATAGTATCACGCCCACAGGGGCATGATACCACGGAAAGCATGCAACCACTCACGGGGCGATGCGACGCCCAGGGGACTAGACCCTCTGATCATTTACATAGGGAACATGTAAGTAATAAAACTTTTTTTATACGTTCATATTACACAATATTACAAAACATGGAGGGATAGGAAGGGGTTTTTAGGCCACACATCACCCTGCTTATAGGTCAGAATGCATATGGGACCTGACAGGTTCCCTTTAATATGGTCCTAAGCAGTCACAAAACTATACGGTTTGACACATCCATTCTACGTTGGCTGTACTATGAATAGATTGACCGGGGGTGTCCTGGCCCAACGTCTGCAGACTCATAGTCACAGAACACAGCTGCGAGATGTTGATTATACTATGAGTGGGCTGACCGGGGGTATCCTGGCCCGATGTCTACAGACTCATAGTCACATAATAGGGGTGTGAGACATTGACTGTACTATGAATGGAAAGACTAGGGGTGTCCTGGCCCGATGTCTGCAGACTCCGTCACATGACGTGGCTGTGAGACGTTAACGTTACTTTGAATGGACAGACCTGGGGTGTCCTTGCCTGACGTCTGCAGACTCATAGTCACATTACAAGGGGTGCCAGAAATCATCCTAAACTGTATGTTTCTCCAATAGAAAATTGTGAACTCTATGAATGATACATTGTGGTAAAACTAGTTATTTCACAAACTTTACTAAAGTGCATTTAATTGAATTATACTAACTTCCACTATAACCTCTTGGTATTAATGGTATAATTTATAAATTAAATGTTATAATTAATTTATCCATATAATGATCAACCCCACATTGCAGAATAAATTGGTGGCAAGGTATAGGGTATCTCGTTTAAAGGGAACTTAAAAGCTGATCTATGCTGCCCAGTCAGTGGATAGCCTGTATCAGGCACTAGCTGTATGGTTTCAGCCAGGTTTGTGTCTCTAAAGCTGCGGCGTTTCAGTGGAATAAC
Organism: Anomaloglossus baeobatrachus; assembly: GCF_048569485.1. Taxonomy (NCBI): domain Eukaryota; kingdom Metazoa; phylum Chordata; class Amphibia; order Anura; family Aromobatidae; genus Anomaloglossus; species Anomaloglossus baeobatrachus. The sequence continues at coordinate 700,334,322 of NC_134354.1, forward strand.
ATATGGTACTTTTACAGCCAGCGGGAACCGAACCGCACGGGAGTCTAGTCGGACAGGCAGGTCCCTGTCATTCCTGGGCAGTAGGCTGAAAAATGCCACCAGGGACTAGCCTGCCCATGCCTCCTGCTCCCTGGCCGGCTATTAAAGTGTGTTATTCTCTGAAACGATGTAGCATGAAACGTACATGGCTGAAATCACACAGCCAGTGCCTGATGCATTCTGTATCGGACAACATGTATCGGCTGTCATTTTTGCTTTAAAGCAGATTTGTCACCGGATTTCACAAAACAAAATGTATCCAATAGTAAACCAATCTCTTAGACTTGATGAGGCTGGTGTACATACTTTGATAATGCATGTCGGAATGCATTGAATCCACTTGAACTCAGGAGCTCCCTCACTCATAGTGGACTCATAAAATGCTCATTTTAATATCATCTGCAATATAGAGCCATTTTGACATGGATTTTCAAAGCAAGTACACCAGCCTCATCAGATTTAAGAGATCTTCATTGTAATGAATGTGATTTATATCGAGAAAATTGATGATCGACTTATTTTACAGGGTTGACCCTTTTATACAAACCAATGATGTGCTGAAAATGTAGTTAAGTAAGCCTTATTGCTGATCGTTGACCTGTGCAAACCTGGAAGTAATGAGTAGCAAGTGTTTCTGTAGCCTACCAAATAGTCGGCTGCACATCTCAGTGGGGAATGTGTTGCCCATTATATGAGGGACAAACAATTGTATTACAGGAGTTCTCTTATGAAAACTGCGTAAAATCACTTCTCCGCAGGATTGGTGATAACTTATTAGTCAGTGTGGGTCCAACCGCTCTGATCACTCACTAATTAGCAAAGGGGGGGATTTTTATCCCCCGACAGGCAACTTTTATTAGAATGGATTCTCTGTTCATTCCTGACCGCCACTCCATTCATCCTCTGAGGCTGCTGGAAAAAGCCGAATACAGCTCTCCGCAGCTCCATAGGGAATGATTGGAGCAGTATTTGGGCATATGCAGACTGCAATTCCCAGTTCTTCCGATCGTTGCAGGTCCTTAGGTGATGACCTGTTTTCACCAGAGACCCTCTCAGGGCCAGCGTCAGCACCCGGCATACCCAGGCAAATGCCGGGGCCCTGGAGAGCTGGGGATTTTAATAAAGTGGTGAAAGAGGGTGGGTTTTTTTGTCTTTTATTCCAAATAAAGGATTTTTTTGGGTGTACTTTCACTTACAGGTTAATCATTGAAGGTATCTCAGGGAGACGCCTGCCATGGTTAACCTAGGACTTAGTGGCAGCTATGGGCTGCTGCCATTAACTTCTTCTTACCTCGATTGCCACCGCACCAGGACAATTTGGGATGAGCTGGGTTGAGTCCCGGGACTGTCGCATCTAATGGATGCGGCAATTCCGGTCGGCTGCTGGCTGATATTTTTAGGCTGGGGGGCTCCCCATAACGTGGGGCTCCCCATTCTGAGAATACCAGCCTTCAGCCGTGTGGCTTTACCTTGGCTGGTATCAAAATTAGGGGGAACCGTACACCGTTTTTTTTTAATTATTTATTGTACTGCACGATATAGACCCGCCCACCGGCGGCTGTGATTGGTTGCAGTGAGACAGCTGTAACTCAGCGTGGGGGCGGGTTTGACTGCAACCAATCATAGGCTCCGGTGGGCGGGGGAAGCAGTGAATGAGATTGAATAATGGGCGGCCGGCTTTTTCAAAAGAGGAAAAGCCGCCAGAGCAGTGTGAGTGTGTCTGTATGTATGCAGCAGTGCTGTGTCTGTATGTATGTATGCAGCAGAGCAGTATGTGTGTGTCTGTATGTATGTATGCAGCAGCAGTGTGTGTGTGTGTGTCTCTGTCCGTATGTATGCAGCAGAGCAGAGTGTGTGTCTATATGCAGCAGAGCAGTGTGTGTGTCTGTATGCAGCAGAGCTGTGTGTGTCTGTCTGTAGGCATGTATGATGTGTATCTCTGTATGTCAGTGTATATGACTGTATAGATTTGTCTGTATGTATTTTGTGAGTTTGTCTTTAAATATATGTACGTATCTGTGTATGTGTGTGTGTCTGCGTGTTTATGGGGCCCACTGGGACTCTTCCGCCCGGGGCCCACAAAAACCTGGAGCCGGCCCTGGACCCTCTTCAGTAGTTACCATACAGTTAGCATACAGTTCGCTTGTGTAAAAAGGGCCTTTAAACAAGAGTTGATTGCAGTGTAGTCTCGTCGGCTGGCACTCATCCAGGAAGGAAATGTGAATGTGTAGCTGCAGCTTTAGGTGGGCATCATATCTGTCGTGATTATGTGATCTGGAGTCTGTTATACTGTCATCACCACTAGATGAACATGTACATTGCAAGCAGAAGGTAGTTCACACATTTGGATGTACATTATGTAATCACTACATGGCTGACACCCACAGATGGGCCTCATTAATATTAATGTGTTGACAGTATTTGGAATTTACGGCATATGTTACACTATAATTATATCCCGTCTTGTCTCCCTCGGTGTCCTAGCACCATGAATTCACACTTATCCTTAAAGGGAAACTCAGAGTTTTGTTTTTTTAATTCCTCAGACTGGCCTAAATTAATAAATATCCCTATCCTTGGCCCTGATCACCTGGTCCCCCACTAATCTCCACTTCCTCAACACCCCAGAAAAAGCCAGAAATGCCTGCTCAGCCAATGACTAGTCTCCACGTCCTTGACACGCCAGAAATGCCTGCTCAGCCAATCACTAGTCTCCACGTCCTTGGCACACCGGAAATGCCTGCTCAGCCAATGACTAGTCTCCACGTCCTTGACACACCGGAAATGCCTGCTCAGCCAATCACAAGTCTCCACGTCCTTGGCACGCAAGAAATGCCTGCTCAGCCGATTGCTGGTCGTAGCAGTGAACACCGCCAGTCAGTGATTGGCTGCAGAAGCATTGTTGGTTTATCGAGGACAGGACGAGGAAGCGGAGACCAATGGAGACTAGATGAGACCCGAAGCAAGTCAAAAATAGCGTTAGCATTATTTCCATTAGTATTTTAAACCTGTCTAAGGCATTCAATCCTCATCCTGAAGAAGGGTTGCATCCGGTCACTTGGCCACAGTGGGCAAAATGGATATTTGATGGCTTCTATGAATGTTTTTTCATTGGTGCCTAACCTGTTTAGGGTTTCATGGCTACATAGGACCCAGTGTATTGTATAGGCTCCCATTCCTCCTTCTGCATCAATCACCACAGTGGGAATGTGTAGATAAGCAAAACATTAGTGAATATTCGGGTTCTGGATATTAGGAAAGAATACCTAGTACGATTTTATTCTGGCATTGGGTATAACCTGTAATATTTTCCTCTTGGTACCTCGCAGATGCGCTCTCCACTCACGGGAGGTCCGGACTTCGGGATGAGAGATCAAGTAAAATTCATGAACGGTTGCAGAAGAAACTGAAAGATAGACATGGTGCACAGAAAGACAAGCTGAACAGCCCTCCCTATTCACCCAAGAAGAGCACGTCTCCGGTCAATGAGTCTAATGGGATTATTAAAGGGCAGAATAGTCCGGGGTTAAATACAGGACAATCCAAGAATAAACAGAAAGGAAAGAATTCATCCCAGGTAGAAACAGAAATACAAGGTAATTCTGATTATTGAAAATGCGGAAAGAATTATGTACTAGAACAATATTATACACTGTGCAGCAACATGGCACTTGACATAAATGTTTTCACCTGATGTAATTCCTGCTGCTCTCTTGAATCCGACATTGTTGTTTTTTTGTTTTTGTTTTGTTTTTTTTTGTTACTTTTCCTGATTTAAGCACCCATTTTCCCTTTCATTTTTATCCAATTGGGTGGGGTTATTAACGCTTTTCTCTGGTCATCTTATTGAGGACCATACCCAGTTAGCTTAAATAAATAAAATGTAGATTTATAAACAGGGAAGAGAGGTGCAGGACTAAAAGAAAAAAAGTGACCGGTTCAGGAAAACAGCGGCATTTACAACAGGTAAAAATATTTATATTTATGGCAAGTACCAAACGGTTTCACGCTTGTTGTGAATACATTTGAATTAGATTCCAATTTGGGGCTCCCTCTTGTGGTCAGTGCTGGTAGTGCAGTTGACTTGCTGAATGGGAAACAGACAACTGAGGAGGATTGGCAATCGGGTCATTCGGATTGGGGCTATATAACAGAGTAGTTTCCTCCTGTTCCTTGCCGGTGCTCAGTGTATATCCTGTGTGCTAAGGACATTCTGAAACCAGCCCTTTTCTCTGTGTCTACCAGAACTCCTCTCGAATAAGTTGGTCCTTGTACCTTTGCTTATGGTTTTCACTTTCTTGTTATTTTGCCTATGTGGAGTTCTTGGTGGAGTTGGATCATTCCCTGTAGGGAATAATTGTGTTCCATGTTCTACTATGTATGGTGTTTTGTCATGCTTGGTACTAAATTCACTCCCTCCTCTATATCAGTGTTTTTCTTGGATCCCAGTAACATCAGAGTACTGATATAGTGGGGGAGAGCCTGTGTAGGCTCAGTATTTTTCCATATCAGGCGTGCTGGTATTTACTAGGGTTTATACGGCTGCAGTCAGTGCTTTTTCCTATCCCTTCCTATGCAGATAGTTTGGGCCTCATCTTTGCTGAATCTATTCTCTAGCTACGTATTGTGTTTTCCTATATCACTGTAGTCTTTACATGTGGGGGGCTATCTATATCTTTGGGGACTGCTCCGAGGCAGATTAGCTTTTCCAATATTTCTCTCTGTAAGAATATTTAATTCTCCGGCTTTGTCGAGGCGACCAGGTCATCGTAGGCACGCCCCATGGCTACTTCTAGTTGGGTGTCAGTATTAGGTCTGCAGTCCGTTAAGGTTCGAGCCACTCTGGTTATTTTTTGGGTTTCTGAGTTTTTGTCCTTTTTTTATGTTCAATCTATTTTTATTGTAAACATATCATATTATACATAAACAGCATGTGAAACTGAATGACTGACATGTCAAACTTTTTATAAATTGCATAGTAAAGAAATCATGTTTTTTCAATCTGTCTCGATCTCGATTTGACCGAATAGTGAGCACTTTTCATCTATAATCCTCAATAAGCCTCTTCAACTTGGATTCCAGCGAGAACCCAGGAAAAGGGAAGGAGAAGAGAAGAGAGAGAGAGGGAAGAAGAAAAGAAGAGAAAAAAAAAAAAAAAGGAAAGAAAGGGGGGAGAAGGGAGGGAATTAGAAGGGGAAGTGGGGGAGAGGTAGGTAGCAGCGTGAGTAAGCTGGGAAGACGAAGGCAGACACACAAGGGAAATGGTGGGTAGTTTGATTTTATTAGGGTGGGGGAGGGGCACTCTCTATCGTATGAGAATCAGGTGATCCTACATTCTCATCCGGTTCACCCTAACCAAGCTTTACTCCATCAATCTAATAAGATGTTATGGCTCCATCAAAACAGTTTAACAAAATCTGGAGAATCTTTAAATAGGATCCATTCTCCCCAGGTCCTGCAAAATTTGTCTCCAGTGCCCGCAATGTCGGCAGAGAGCTCCTCCATCCTATATATGTTTGCCATTTCAGAGTACCACTCCGAGATAGGAGGGATCGTGGAGGACTTCCAGTACCTAGGTATGACGGAGCGCGCCGCCGCCAGGCAGAAGCGGAGTATGTCTCTCTTATGATAAGCGATTGAGTGTGGTAACATAGAGAGGAGGGCTATCTTGGGGCAGTTATTCACTGCTTTCCCAGTTATAAGCTGATAATTAGCAAGAACCTTTCCCCAAAACTGTTTTATTCCATCACACTCCCACCAGATATGCGTCATAGTACCGACATCTTGCCCACATCTCCAGCACATCGCAGATACTGAAGGGAATATAATATGTAGTTTAGACGGAAACTGGTACCAACGTGTCAAAATCTTAAAATTTTTCTCCTCTGCAGAGCACGGGACTGACAATTTATGAGTAAATAAGAAACATTTCTTCCACTCATCGGGAGAGAAGTGTTGCTTCAGCTCCTTTTCCCAAGCCAATTGGTAGCCTCGTTTGCCTGAGACCCCAACTCTGATAAGAATATTGTACAGAAGGGAGACTGTGTGTTCAGGCGGGCTATTTTTAGTAAACAGTTCCTCAAAGGCACTACAAGTGCCTCGGACTCGATCAGCTGTTCTCCCCGGAGAGACAAATGCCCGTAGTTGGAGAAACTCCAACCATTGTGAACCTCTAGACGGAAGCAGTGTCCGAAAGGTTTGGAATGAGGGTAATTTACCATCAATCAGTATGTGCCCCCAGCGGATGTCTTCCTCCGCCCTCCAGCCGAAGTAGCTTCTCTGTTTATATCCAGGGTGAAATGATGGAGTGTAGAATAAGGGAGCGAGGGGACTAACTGACTGTGAAGGCGACATTTTTTTGGATACTATGTGACTAACTTTGAGCGTTTCTTTGATAAAATTTGAAAGCATCCCCACGTTAGGAAGATCTGAAGGAGGTATCCACGGGAGGTGTTTGAGAGGAATCTCCAGTCCTTCTTGCTCTACCCGTATCCATTGCTTAGAGTCACTGTTGAAATGCCAGTCTAATATACGGGTCAAGGCTGCAGCCTGCATGTAGACTCTGAAGTTAGGAAGGCCTGCTCCTCCACACTCCCTTGGAAGGGTAAGAGTGCGTAAGTTGATTCTTGGTTTAATTTTACCCCATATGAATCGGATAATAGCAGATTGAAGGGTACGAAAAAAACTACTGGGAGGAGAAATGGGGATGGTTTGAAAGTAGTACAAAAAGCGTGGCAGGATATCCATTTTAATGACATTCATCCTGCCCATCCAAGACAATTTCAGTCCCCCGTAAGACTTTAAGTTCTTGATTGTACCTTCTAGTAGTGGTAAGTGATTAAGTGTATATAGTTTGGAGAGGTCCGCTGGGATTGAAATACCCAAATATTTAATGGCCGAAGGTCTCCATTTGAATGGGAAGTTAGACATTGCCCGGGAAACTTCAGTTTGGGTCAAAGAGATATTTAAGGCTTCTGATTTTGATAGATTAACTTTAAAGTTACTAAGGAGGCCGAATCGTTCAAATTCCATCATTATAGACGGGATCGATATATGAGGTTGAGAGATGTATAACAGGAGATCATCTGCATATAATGCAATTTTATGATGGGCATCCCCGATCTTGAGTCCTTTGATATTACTATTCCCCCTGAGAGCGTTAGCTAAGTGTTCCATGATGACTACATACAAAAGCGGGGATAAGGGGCAGCCTTGTCTGGTCCCGTTTCGTACAGCGAAGGAGGAGGATAAAGCCCCATTAACCCTGACCTTAGCGGTTGGGTTATCATATAAAGCGCCAATTTTCTGTATAAATCGGGGTCCCAGTCCCAACTGACCCAATGCTGCCCTCAGAAATCCCCAATGGACTCTGTCAAAGGCTTTCTCAGCATCGATGGCTAGGAGACCCAGCGGGATCGAATTGTTTTTAGCTTTAGCAATAAGAGACAAAGTTTTAATTGTATTGTCTCTTGCTTCGCGGCCCTTGACAAACCCCACCTGGTCTGTGTTAATAACGGAGGGCAGAAAAGGGGACAATCTATCAGCCAAAATCTTAGAGTAGAGTTTTAGATCCACGTTTAATAATGAGATAGGGCGATAGCTTGCAGCTAATAATGGGTCTTTCCCCGGTTTGGGGATCACGCTAATGTGTGCTTCCAGAGACTGGGGGGTTAGCTTTATGTCTTCATCAATAGAATTAAATGTTTTGGCCATTATCGGGGCTAATTGGTCCTTAAGCAATTTGTAAAAAGCCGGGGTGAACCCGTCAGGGCCAGGGGATTTACCTGAAGGAGTAATTTGAATTGCGTTACAGATTTCGGATTCTGATATATCCTCCTCCAGGATCTCTATAACATTGCTATCTAGGGGGGGCAAGGCTGTCTCTTGTATATATCTCCCGATTTTGTCTGCCAGGTCAGTGGGTGGGAGCTCTGCATACTGCCCTTTAATATTATATAGGTCTTTGTAGTAGGACCGAAAGACCTCCAGGATCTCTGTTGGATCATATGTTTTGTCTCCTTTGGTGTTGATACATGGAATGTATGAGGTGTTGGCCCGGGGATGCAGCAGTCGTGCCAAAGGACGACCACATTTGTCAGATGAATTATAATAAAAATTTTTGACTCTCTCTCTATGGTAGAGAAATTTCTGGTCCAATAGGGTTTTTAGGTTAGTTCGTTTAAGGACGAGGTCAGCCAGAACTGTGGGGGTACGTGTCAGTTTATGTGTATTTTCCAACTCATGGATCTGTGTTAACAAGTTATCAATCTCTTTAGCTCTTTCCCTCTTGATCCTAGAGCCGTGCTTAATCAGTATTCCACGTAAGACACACTTCAAGGTCTCCCATTGGGTAGGCTGAGAAGTTGGGTCAGAACTATGGATTTGCGTGAAGGAGTCGATTGAATCTCTCAACTCCGTTAGGCAGAGATTGTCTTTGAGTAAATTGTTGTTTAACCTCCAGGTCCATGAGCGCTGGGAGAGGGAGGGTACCTGAAGGGAAAGGTAGACTGGGGCATGGTCGGACCAAAAAATTTCCCCTATCTCTGTAATGGGATGCCAAGCCAACGCTCCGTGGCTTACCAGAAAAAGGTCTATCCTGCTGTATGAATTGTGTGGTGGGGAATAATATGTGTAGTCCTTACCTTGAGGGTTTAGGATTCTCCATACATCAATCAGTCGGAGGGCGTGAAAAGTCCGCTTTAGGGCACTAAGTTCCTTGGTGCGGACACTGCCTCGTCCAGAGGAGGAGTCCATGGCTGGGTCTAGAGTAAAATTGAAGTCACCGCCAACCACCAATGTCCCTTCTGCAAAATCAGATAACTGCGTCAGAAGGGCCCTACAGGTAGAGATCTGATTAGTGTTAGGTAGGTACCAGTTTGCGATTGTAAACGTCGAATTTGCGACCTTCAATTTAAGAAATATATAACGACCCTGCTCGTCTATACAGGAGTCGACTATGGTGTGCACTAAGTGTTTATGGAGTGCAATCGATACTCCTTTAGATCTGGCCTCTGGGTTAACGCTGTGAAACCATACTGGATAAAATCTATCTCGTAGTATGGGTACATGATCCTTCTTAAAATGCGTCTCCTGTAATAGAAGAATCTGAACCTTTTTTTTGTGCATAGAATACAGGACCTGTGAGCGCTTTTGAGGAGTATTAAAACCCCGTATGTTAATAGAGCAAAAATTGAGGGTGGTCATGTTGGTCCAAGGGCTTCAGAGAGCGTGAAGGGATCCGGGAAAGATAGGGGAAGGGAGACAAAGAGAAGTGGACAAAGATAGAGAAGAAGTGGGGAAGGAGAGAACGGGGAGAGAGAAGGAGGAGAGGAAAAGAAAAAGAAAAGGAAAAGAGAGAGAAGAGAGAAGAAAAAGAAAAAAAAAAAATAAATAAAGGGAAAAAAGGGGGGGGCCTCAGAGAAGATAAGATGTGTAAGATAGATAGGATAGTCTATCAAGAGACAAAGAAGGCGCAAAAAAGGAAAAGTACAGGTAAATCAACAATCGGGGGGTTAGTATAATCTACACCTGCCCGCAGTGTGTAGACCCCCAGTGGGAAGTAGGCTTTCAACGGAGGTCTGCTCCTTCCGGACCGACCCACGACCCAGTTTAAGAATTGTACAAAGTACTGAAATCTGAATAAAACAGCAACACACCTAGCTCCATCAATTCCTGAATAGCTTAGTAACCATTTAAACCTCTAAACATTAAAACGTTTATCCCTTTAAAGGATGTTTAGCCCAGGATAACTATCTGGCATGTGAAATAATGAGATATATCAGGACAATATTTTATCCCCAAGCCATTTTACGTGGATCTCTATAGACCATTTTTCACACAAAGCGCCGGACATAGGCCTGTATGGGAAAGGAACAATAAACTCAATAAACTGAGTCTCCAGATGAGGCAAAAGGGATAGACTCCTTTTCTCTTCTTCGCTGCGAGCCTCGATTCCTCCTACGTGCCCCATCCCGTTGTGGCAGGGGGACATTAGCCTCCATCCCAAAGGTACCGTGGACATAAGGCCAGTCTGTAACCGGAATGTGTACAATAGGTATCTCAAGGGCCGTGCAGAAGCTTGGAAGATCTTTCAAAGAATGAAGCACATGTAGGAGTCCAGCATGTCGGACCTGTAGTTTGAATGGAAATCCCCATGAGTATAAGATATTCCTTTGTCGGAGGGCATCCAGGAGGGGTCTCAGGACTTTGCGTTTTTGTAGTGTATGACGGGATAAATCTGGCAACAGTTGGACTGGTGTATTTTTAAACAGAATGGGGTCCTTCTGTCGAGCCTTGTTTAAGATCTCTTCTTTTTTTTTATATTTATGCACTCTGCAAATGACATCCCGTGGGTTGGAGCCTTCTACTGGTTTAGGGCCCAGGGATCTGTGTGCCCTATCCAGTTCCAGACGAGAGTCTCGTGGGAGGCCTAATATGGAGTTGAATAGGCGCCTTAGAGATTCATCCAGATCTTGGGGGGCAAGGGACTCAGGGATACCTCTTACCCTAATATTGTTTCGCCTACCCCTATTTTCTAAGTCATCAAGCAGACCTGTCAAATGCTCAATCTGAAGAGCTTGCGTAGACAGGGCCTGTGCTTGAGAAGCTAGTTGTGTTGAGATAGAAGCCGTGCAGGATTCAGAGGTTGCCATGCGTTCATTTAACTGTTGCACCTCTCCTTTTATAGACGCTGACTCTGCTTTATATGAGGCCTCTAATCTAGTTATGTAGTTTTCCATTTCTTCTCTAGTTGGTATGGATCTAATTCGTGCCTTAAGGTCATCCCATACACAGTCCTCCTGAGTATCCATTTGTGCATCTCCATCTGTGAGGCTGTGTGGAGGAGATCTGAGAGCAACAGGAGTTGTGCCTCTTTCTGGGGAGGAAGGGGTTTCTTGTGATAAGGCACTGCCTGACATATCTGGCAGTGTAAGAGGAAGTCCCAATGTTACCCGTCCAGGGTGTTGCATGTATGGAGCCAGCAAGGGGTCACACAGTGCAGGGCCAGGTGTATTGCCAGTGAGATAGGTGGCAGCAGCAGAGTGTTTATTCTGAGCACCAGGAGCACTCTCCAGCTCCGTTGGTGCAGGAGCTATGGCAGGGGAGCTGGATGTCTGCTCTGGCTGCTGGGGCTGCAGTGGCATAACTGCTGCTTTTGCTGCTGGTGTGGACTGCGATCGCTGAGGCAGCAGGGGTTTTCCCTGTATCTTACCCCTGTCCTGTGTGTCCTGTTTGCCGTTCTCCTGCTCCATCGGCTGATGAAGTGAACCTCCGTCCAGCGCGGCCATCTTAGGTAAGAGGGGATTTCCCTCCTGTTGTGTCTCTCTGCTGAGGCTGGGCTGCTGCTCACCGCTGCTTGGTCTCTGAGAGGCTATGTCTACTGCGGAGGTCCCGGGTGCCTGCGGCCGTTCTGTATGTCGGGTCTCCTCCCCGCTGGTAGATGGAGGGGCTGTAGCTGGAGAGGACGCTGTCGCCATTTTGGGGTCCGACGTAGCCAGGCCCGAGCTCCTAAGAAATCTCTGAATACTTGCAGGGGAAGGCACCGGGTGGTCACTCCTCGCTCTGCTGTAATCCCTCTTCTTTCTGGCCGGCATTGAATGTGTTTGGAGCAGGGTGTGTAGCTTTATCATGGGTCTAGGGCCATTCCGGGCACGGGAGCTAGAGTGATCAGTGTCCTCACTCCTCCATTGCCAGGCCACGCCCCCTTTGTCCTTTTTTTGATCCTCCTCGGTCACTGAATCATAACAACGCTTGTGTTTGGGCTGTGTTTGATTTTGCAGGTTTTCACCATTCAGATAAAGAAGTCTAAACTTAAAGGGGTATTCACATCTCTCAATATGTAGAAGGGATAATAATATTAGCAAATACCTCCAATTAGAAATGTAGTAGAGTTCTACTGATATAGCCATGTCTCTTACCTCATGTGCAGGGCATTGCTGCTTAGGTGTCCATGGTTACGACCATGAGCAACTAAATGACTAAAGGATTTGTTCACTGCTCAGTGTTACATTGTTAACTCTGATGGGACAGATGCATACTGTGTAGGTTTAGGCGCCTTTCAAGAGGAGAATGGTGGCCCCACGTTGTCAGTGTACTCGCCTCTTTCCATAGGTAAGAAGATCTGCACAGTGCAGTTCTAAGAAAAGTTGCACCAGAATTATTTCATGGTAAATACAAGCATTTAATAAACCCGCGATGCCCAGAGATCTGACAAGTCCTCATTGCATATTGCTATTATCCTAACACAAATGCGGGTAAAGTGGATCTGTCAGGAGCAATATGCACCGAGAATCACATGCAGTTCTGGGTATATATTGCTAATCCCTGCCTAACTGTCCCAGCATCTGGTAGCATAGATAAAGAGATCTTTAGAAAGTATTTCTAAAGATTCTTTATAATTTGCTAATGCGGTCAGGGACTAGTCGCATGGACGTTAGTTTCCTTGGCTAGTTAGCCCGCTTAGCATGTTACCATGCCCATAGGGGTGTACTAACACCCTAATGAATGTGCAGCGTCAGAGGCATGTTCGGGCTCACCTTTGCTGCCACCTCAGGTTTTCGGCTTAGTGCGCAAAATCAGGACGTCCCTGAACTTCCAATCATGTGCACTACACCAGTTTGAAGATGGGACGCGTACACCCTGTTTCATTTTGCGCATGGCTAAAAGTCCGGGACTTCTGATCATGCACTGAGCAGAAATTCAGCGTTTGGGGCAATAGCAGCAAAGAACGGTGAGATCGTCCATGCCTCTGGCGCTGCACGTTCATTAAGGGACCAACTAGCCAAGTGAACGAACGCCCTTGTGACTAGTCGCTGGCCTTGTTAGCATATGAGAAAAGATCTTTCGCAATATATTTTCTAAAGATCTCTTTATGTATGCTACTAGATACAGGGACGGTTAGGCGGGGATTAGCAATATACACCCAGAACTGCTCGTGGTTCTGGCTGCATATTGCACCTGACAGGTTCCCTTTAATATAGTGATTATATCTGATTTAATGGAATGTATTTCACATCTGGTCATTTTACAAATTACTTCTAAGGACATGCAACAATAATAACTATTTTTTTTTTTTTTGTAGAGAAAGATGAAGAGACAAAAGCACTAGAAGCGCAACTCTCCAACCTTTCCAAGCCAGTGGTAAGTACCACAATACACAATCCTATTACTACTTGCAGTCATTTGCTGGGAACCTTCATTGTTTACTTCCAGTGAATACAAATCTGTCCGATCCACTGATGGCTACACACGTGGCACAAGGAGATGTGACCAGGACAGATTTGCTGTTTGGAAAGAGCCCTTTGGGCTTTTTCCTGAAGTGGCTTCACTGTTGGTTTCGCCCTCGTGTTTTGCAGCAGCTCCACCACCAGTGTTTTCATTTGTTTTGTGCTTTTTCTACAATTTAAACTACAATCAACATGCGGCTTCTTTGGTGGAATGAACATACTACTACTTGTAACTGCTTCACGATTTGTGAGCCCTGACCTGCTTAAAAGAAGTAACAAAAGACTGAGCATGTGCACAGCAAGTCGTTTTCACATTGCAGTGCAAATGTTCATTTTTTTGTGGCTTTTTCAGGTAGGACCCAGGCAAAATCCTCTTGAACATACATCATTTGCACATACCCTTACAGGTGTTTTTCATGCGCTTTAAGATTTGTCCCACAGCCATTAATAGTGATTGCCAGGTAAACAGAAGACAATCAGCAATGATCAGAGATACGGTTCTTTACAAAATAAAAAATAGAGGCCTTCTCTCCTGCTGTCAGCCCTGTGATTCCAGTCTATGCCGCTCTACATCGCCGGTAATTAGAAGAGCATTTAGTCAGAGAAACATCTGATGGCGACTCTTCTAGTCACCTGACTGCTGCAGCCAATCACAGGCTTTAGTGCTAAAGTTGACATCCAGGCGGTGCAGACAACGCCTCCAGAGCCTGCGCAGATGTTAGGATGTGCAGGGTGATGGAAGGTAGGGTATACTCCTGTTTGTTATTTTGAAAAGATCCATGCCGAGAAAAAGAGGTGTCTAGTGTCAGACAGCCTCTTTAAATTGATGAGTGCACTTTTTTTGTTGTTTTCTCAGTATTTTTTGCTATAAGAAAGTTTTTTTTAGTTAAAGGGAGGGAACCAACCACCAGTATTTTGGCCTATAAACTAGTTACAGTGCCTTAATGGTGCTAGGATGGTGGTTAAAATAACTTTAGTTGAGAAATCTGAGGCTTGATTGCAGGGGAATCCTTGTTCAAACATTCAGAAATGATGTAATTCGTGCACATTCTTGAGCATCAGGGCAGGACTTAAGGCACATTTACACACAACGATGTCGCTAACGAGAGATCGTCGGGGTCACGGTGCTGGTGACGCACATCCGGCCTCGTTGTGTGTGACACCTTTTTGCGATCAGTAACGATCGCAAAAAGGTGTCAAATCGTTCGTCGTTTACACGTCGTTCATTTTTAAAAAATCATTCCTCGTTTGGAACGCAGTTTGTTTGTCGTTCCTGCGGCAGCATACATCGCTATGTGTGACACCGCAGGAACGAGGGACATCGTACCTGCGGCCGTTCAATCAATCGTTGATTGTTGAGGATGCAGGTTGTTCGTCGTTCCCGAGGCAGCACACATCGCTACGTGTGACACCTCGGGAATGACGAACTACAGCTTACCTGCCGCCGCCGGCAATGAGGAATGAAGGAGGTGGGCGAGCTGTTCCGGCCTTAAAGGAGAGAGAGTTTGGCGGGCACCAGCCACAGCGACGTCGGTGAACAGGTAATTGCGTGTGACGCTGCTGTAGCGATATTGTTCACTACGGCAGCGATCACCCCATGATGCGCCACCGACGTGGGCGGGTGCTATCGCTCGCGACATCACTAGCGATGTCGCAGCGTGTAAAGCCCGCTTTAGTTGGCTGGGTCCTCTGTGATGATTCCTCCTCCTGCCTTGTCTCCTTATCTTCATTTATAATTTTGCACTGCCGCTGCCATTACCACTGTTGGCGGCACATGCGCATTAATATTGTGATACTGTCTTCAATAAAATGGTGCCGGAATCAGCTGGTGCCATTTTATTTAAGACACTGTGGAAATGACGATGAGCGACAGCGCATACACAGATTTGAATTTTGTTTTGTTTTTTTTTCATTCGACCGTACGCCACTACCGCTCATAGTCATCTCCACAGTGTCCTCACTAAAATAGCACCAGAGATCACAGTACGCGCATGCACTGATTCCGGCGCTATTTTATTGAAGATAGCGTTACAATAACAATGTGCATGCACCGCCAACAGTGGTAATGGTAGCAGCAGCGCAACATTTTAAATGAAGACAAGGCAAAAGATGGAATCATCACAGAGGACCTGATCCACAAAGTCTCACCCCGATGCTCAAGCCTGTGCACCAATTACGTCATTTTTGAAGATTTGTATAAGAATTATTCTGTAATCAAGACTTGGATTTCTCAACTAAAGTTGTCATGTTATCAGCTTCCTAGCGCCCAGTATGGCACTGCCTCTAGTTTATAGGGGGAAAAACCTGCTGGTTGGTTCCTTTTAAGATAGAAAATTCTTTAATCTCCTAAGGGGCTTGACATTTTTCAATTTATACAGGGGTGGGATTCAAATTTTTAACAGGTTCTCTGTAAACTCCGCCCAGTTAAAAACCACACCCATTCTGTAACCACACCCATTTTGTTAGCCACACCCATTTTCACACACTTTCCTCAACCAAAAAATACAAGTAATTTAAAGTATAATCTCTTTCCCCTTCTCCCCTCCTCTACAGTCATTCTCCTGTCCAGCACCAGTTGTTACAGTCACTGTCACTCTTATTGTATTAAACGTTTTTTCTACAATTTTTAAAAATTATTACTAAAGGAGCCCTGCTAAAATTTGAACGGAGGACCTTCCCCATACAGATCCCATCCCATGTGGCTCCTTTCCCCCTACAGATCCCATCCCATGTGGCTCCTTTCCCCCTACAGATCCCATCCCATGTGGCTCTTTTCCCCCTACAGATCCCATCCCATGTGGCTCCTTTCCCCCCTACAGATCCCATCCCATCATGGCTTCTTTTCCCAGCAGATCTTATCCCATGTGCTCCGTTTCCCATATAGTTACCATCTATGCAGCCTCCTCTCCCCATACAGCTCCCATCTTTATGCGGCTCCTCTCCCCATATAGCTGCCATCTTTATGCGGCCTCCTTTCCCCATATAGCTGCCATCTTTTGTGGCCTCCTTTCCCCATATAGCTGCCATCTTTTTTGGCCTCCTCCCCATATAGCTGCCATCTTTTGTGGCCTCCTTTCCCCATATAGCTGCCATCTTTATGCAGCTCGTCTCCCCATATAGCTGCCATCTTTATGCAGCTCCTCTCCCTGCATCTTCGGCTCTATGAGCGCTTACCTTGCTCCAAACACCGGCGGCTGCTTCTCTGTCTTCTGTCCTCCTCCGCGGCTCTCTACAGTGACGCTGACAGACAGCAGTAGGAGGAGCTACCTCCTCACACTGCCGTGACCTCTGTAATGTCAGCACATCGCTGCACGCCGGGTCAGGGAGCCGACAGGCTTCACTGAACCCGGAAGTGCGGCGTGGAGGTATGGAGATTCATTTGTGCTAGTGTCTTAAAGAGACACTAACACGAATACAGGGAACTGGATCGCTGGAGCTGTTTCTTGCCGGTCCTGGGAACCGGCTGCTATTTTAACAACCGGTTCTCCAGAACCGGACAGAACCGGCTGAATCCCACCCCTGTGTACATCTACACTGGCCGAGTCTCATGAATGAGCATTTCTAGGATAATCAACAAGTGTAAACTGGCTACCAATCACCTGAAGAACCAGTAGAACATTTGTTCGTCAGGTGAAATGATTTTTAAGCTGAAAAAAATGATCGTTGTTGGCTGACCATTGTTTTGTGTAAACGAGACGTGTGCTTCAGACAATGTCAGTCTATGCCTTGAAACTGCAGTCGATCTGTCTAACTGTGCTATTAAACAAGCTCTATCGGCTGGTCCGTATCCAACATAAGACGGGGCTTTCTCCCTTTTGAGTGGATCATAGATGACAGATGTATTCAGTAAAGGATAGTGGCTTCCTGATGGAGACTAGGGAATGGCTGCTGCTGACTAGCTGCATATTCTTTTCATGTGATCACTGACACATTTCTTTGTAGTTTTTAGTTCTAGTGCTGCTCCCTACTCATTACAGGTCACCACGACCCACAGCTGATACAAGTATGTTACATATTATCTCAGTAATGTTAGTTCCTGGATTACAATACGGTCATAGCTGCATTCCTCGCACATAATGACTGCTGCAGTCCACCGCTCACGTCTAGGCTGCACGTACAGATAGCCATAGACACTGCAGATGAAAGATCTAAGACTCGTATCTTGGCGGAAGGCAAATTGCTTGCTGCTTGCTTTCACGGAGATGAAAGTGAACCATTCCAATCATTGAGAAATGCCGTGGAGCCCACATCAAGAGCCTGAGGGCCGGGAAACCTCTTTTGTGAAGCACTCTTACTTCGCTTTGGTAAAAGGCTGAACAGCCTACAACAACATTGGGGATGCTGAAGTGAGTGTAGATAAAAGGTTTACATCGGCTCACATCACATTAACTTTTACCCTTATTCTGCAACAGACATCTGTCCACAGTGCTGGACGTGGTGCGAAAAATGTTCTCTGAGATTAAGTGCTTTATTTGGGGTTTGATAACAATCAAAAAGACTGCTGGAACACCACTGTAAATGTGAACAGGGTCCTAGCTAAAAAATACACAATTGATATAAAGTGAAAGCTGCACACCAAATTCAGAGAAATATGAATAAACATAACTACTCTAATATGTAAAGAATGAAAAATACACTTAGCCATATAAAAAATTGAAAATGTGACATTGCATGACTGCTAGGAATTATTTAGAAAAAAGATATTTTTTCTAATGTATTGATCAATTCATTACTGCCCGATCACCACTTCACGGTAATCTCTTATTTATCGGTTCCCTAACCAAATGTTACATCTATATGCGGTTAAAACCTGCTTGTGTATGGGAAGCCAGGGACCTGGCTATATAGGAAATTGAACAAACATGGCTAAAGGGCGGGACTGGGTTCTCAGACAGAAAGAAAATACATAACAATCAAAAGACTGCTGAAACACCACTGTAAATGTGAACAGGGTGCTAGCTTAAAAATACACAATGTATATAAAGTGAAAGCTGCACACCAAATTCAGAGAAATATGAATAAGCATAACTGCTCTGAAACATAAAGAATGAAAAAATACACTTGGCCATATAAAAAATTGAACATGTGACATTGCATGACTGCTAGGAATTATTTAAAAAAAGATATTTTGCTAATGTATTGATCAATTCATTACTGCCCGATAACCACTTCACGGTAATTTTTTGGGGGTTTGGGCTCCTCTGACACTTTAGCTATGTTCACACAGGGCATTTTTGCAGCATTTGTTTCCTGACCAAAACTTGAACTTGTGGCAAGGATATCTCCAGGGAGTCCTTTGCAGTTTTTGTGGCGTTTTTTACCGTATTTTTTTGCACTTCTATGATGTCCAGACCAAGTCCAGACCCACAGGGGTTCAAAAGTAACCAAGTGCCTGTCCCAGTATTGACCTGGATCCAGCCTTTGGGTAATAAAACAAAAAAAAAAGTAAAGCAAGCGTGTTATACTTTACCAGTCTCCGGCGACGCTGTACCGGCTCAGTAGATGGTAGTGTGTATGGGCTCCTTCCAGATATAACGTCATTTCATCATTTCAACACACCCCTATCACATAGGTGGGGGCGCAAAGCCCCCCTTGCATTATTATAGTGGATAGGAGAAAACATCACCAAGCGCACTAATCAAGCCGGTCACACCCACTAACCCAGCTCTTCACGCCCACTAACCTGAAAGCAGCCCATACATTCTAGGCTCAACTGCACCTGCTCCTGTGGCCCCTCATACTTCTGGGGCCACTCATTAGCCTCATGCATAAACACTGCTTTCCCCGCCTACCGGCGTCTGTGATTCGTTGCAGTCAGACGCGCCCCCAGGCTGTGTGACAGCGCCTGACTACAACCAATCACAGACCCGGTCTGCGCGTCTATCGTACAATAATAAATAAATAAATTGACGTATGGTTCCCCCCTATATTATGATGCCCAGCACAAATAAAGCATATGGCTGCAGCCTCCAGCCGTGTGCTTTACTTGGCTGTGTATCAAAATAAGAGGGACCCTATGCTATTTTTTTTTTTTTATTATTTATAAGAATTTAAAAAAAAAAACCACCAGCTCTGCTACATCCAAGTCACAGCGAGCGACCAAAGAGCATGACTGCCTGCTGTGAGCTCCAGGGAGAGAATGAATTAGCAGCGAACAACAGTGATGTCACTCAGCTGATTTCCCGTCACAGCTGGAGATACTTGTGACCGTATATAGCCTGAATGATGTCACCACTGAAAGCAGTGCGTATGCTATGAAGGTAATAAGTGTCCCAGGAAGTGAAGGAGGGGCCACAGGAGCGGTACAGCCTCATTGGTGATTTGCTAAGTATAGCGCGCCTGGTCCAATCCTCCTATCCTTTCCACTACCATTTTTAAGTGCCGGCTTCCGGTCCCCATAGACCAGCGTCCGGTAGATACCCTGCATCGATTCCGGGCCGGAACCGAGTTTATTATTAACCCAGTTGTAACCGCCGATCTAGGATATCTGAAAGTCCACCAATCAGTAGGGTGAAAAATCGTGGGAAAACTGCTGAGAAGAATGGACATGTTCATTCTTTAAAAACTTAACCAAAAACACAGGTATTTGACAAAATAGTCAGCAAAAAATCTGGTGGTTTTTGAGTGTGTGTTCATGAGATTTCAGAAATCTCAGACTGCTGGTACTGTAAAAAGCAGCTTTTTATAAGCATGGATTTGCATAAAACCAAGGCAAATCCGCAGCTAAAAAATGCTGCAAAAACGCCCAGTGTGAACATAGCCTTCCTCCTACAAGCATTCCCACCAACTCTGCCATAACAACCAAAATTATATGATGATTTTTTTAGCTTTTAGACTGCTTGATGAATGCTGTAAAAAAGCTAAGCAGTGATGTAAATAGGCTGAGAGCAATCCTCACCCTCTCCATTAGGGTTCGGTTCCACTTGTGCTTTGCACGCACCGAGTGTAATCTGATAAAACCTTGGATTGCACTCGCACCAGTGCAAAACTATGGGGCAATGTCCATCTGCGATTGATTTCTCATGCTACAGCAGCATGCAGAATGGATCACAGCATGCTGCATTTGGCATCGAGTCTCGGTTCACGCACCCCCATACAAGTCTATGGGAGAGTGTGAAACATCGCACTGCACTTGCATGGAATCCGACTGCAGTGCGATATATACAGAGACAGGCAGCAGAGGAGATGGGGAGAAAGTGCTCCCTCCCTCTTCTCTGCACCTGTGATGTGATCACATAACAGTCGCAAGACCCTCGGCTGACGCTTGCAGTAGACTGTCATTAGCATATCGCTTCCGATGCTCATACATCGGAAGCTATACGCACGTGTAACCAAGCCCTAACAGAGATAATAGCAATCAAAGTATTTGGCATATATGTTAACTTTTCTATGTAAAGGTACTCTGTCAGCAAAGGACCTTCCCACCTGCTGATTTTCCCATCTACCTTTCCCCTTCTCTGGCTCTATGAAGCCAGAGCTGTCAATCAAAGAAGAGGGGAAGCTGGAGATTGCGGGAAAACCAGCAGATGGGAAGTGGATTTAAATTATTGGCGCTGACATGATGCCTCGAGTGCCTGTACTAGGTTCAAATTATTCTGTGCTGACAGTCCCTTTAAGTCCAAGCGGGTGTTATTAGGATGTTTTCACTGGGGGCGTGTACTTCTCCCCCTGTACGATGCTGACCAATCATAAGAAGGCAGCAACACTCAAGGTAAACAAGTACAAACCCCACCATAGCTTAGAGCAGGTTTGAGATGTACAGCTCTGGCAAATATTAAGAGACCATTGTCAGTTTTTCTGATTTTTATAGGTACATTTTTGAGTAAAATGTAAATTGTTCTTTTATTCTATAAACTACTGACAATGTGTCAGAATTTCCAAACAATAAATTTTGTATTTATTTTCTGAAAATGAGAAATGGTCAAAATAACCAAAAAAATGCATTGCTTTCAGACTTCCAAATAATGCAAAGAAAACAAGTTCATAATCATTTGGAAACAACAATACTAATAATGTTTTACCTCAGGAAGCGTTCAGAAATCAATATTTTGTGGCATAACCACGATTTGTAATCACAGCTTTCATACGTCTTGGCTGCTTTCCACCAGTCTTTCACACTGCTTTTGGGTGACCTTATGCCACTCCTGGTGCAAAAATCTAAGCAGTTCTTCTTTGTTTGATGGCTGGTGACTATCCATCTTCCTCTTGATTACATTCCAGAGGTTTTCAATGAGGTTCAGGTCTGGAGATTGGGCTGGCCATGTCAGGGTTTTGATGTGGTGGTCCTTCATCCACACATTGAATGACCTAGCTGTGTGGAATGGCGCATTGTCCTTCTGGAAAAAACAGTCCTCAGAGTTGATGAACATCGCTTGAGCAGAAGGAAGCAACTGTTTTTCCAGGATAACCTTGTATGCGGCTTGATTCATAAGTCATTTGCAAAGTTTAATCTGCCTAATTCCTGCCCAATATCTAGATCTAGGTAATCTTCTCTGATGAGTCTAATTTTCAGCTTTGCCCAACACCTGGTCGTTTAATGGTTAGACAGAGACCTGTAGAGGCGGACAGGCCACAGTGTCTTGCACCCACTGTGAAATCTGGTGGAGGATCGGTGATGATCTGGGGATGCTTCAGCAAGGCTGGAATTGGGCAGATTAAACTTTGCGAAGGAAGCATGAATCAAGCCGCATACAAGGTCTGTGAGAACCGGAAATCTTACATGTTTTTAGATCACTAAATACTTATTTTCTACCATAATTTGCTAAAAAAAAATAATCTTGACAAATCAGACAAGGTGATTTTGTGGCTTTGTTTTCTCATTTTGTCTCTCGTAGTTGAGGTCCACCTGTGATGTCAATTACAGGCCTCTCATCTTTTTAAGTAGGAGAACGTGCACAATTGGTGACTGACTAATTATTCTTCCCCCCCCCCCACTGTATATGTTTTTGCAGTTTTATATTCTGAATTTTGTCCAAAAATCCATCAATTCGACATGGCAGGTGCTGTAACCTGTGCTTCACCCTCCCCTTTTTCTATGACTGCCAGCTGTAGTAAATCGAGCTCATTTAGACACTGACTCTGTGAACCATTGATGTGAATGAGTGGAGTATTTTTTATATCTGACTGGTATTGCCTTTTATAATACCTGATGTACAATAATATATGTATATTTGTCTTTTCTAGGTATCTGATATCCAGGCCAGGTCTGTAATACTGACATGGTCGGCTCCTTCTAGCTTGATCAATGAAGACAATGATGGGAGCGTTACCCCTGAAGTGTACACTTATGACATATTATTATCCAACAATGGGAAGGATGGAAAATACAAGGTTGCTTATAGGTATGTGACTTCTTTTATTGGGACTGTGAAAGAGTCATAAAGAAGTAATGTCAGCAAGTTCCTTGCTATTTTTTTCATTTTATTTTATTTTTTGAGAACTTGCTATGCTTTTAATTAGATAGTATGAAGCTGGTTCATGTAGAAGAATTTGGTCAGCAGGTGCTATTCCTTTACATGTTAGTCTCACACAAGGTATATACTGCCGAAACTGCTGACTCCTCTAAGCCTTGTTCACACTTGCTCTAGGAAATCTTCCCTTTTTTTCCTTTTTTTTAATGTAAGTTCAACAAACGCTTGCCTGACTTACGTTTTTCTGCATTGTTTGAGCTTTTGAAAGAATGTGACTTAAAAAAGCAAATCATGTAACATAGAATTTCCAAGTGAAAGAGAATATTTATATTTATGGCTGACTTTCTATGAATGCCGATATCTCACCTGCAGTACTTTGCAGCGGTGAGCTACATCCATAAGGGTTTTTTCATATATACCTCGGTCATATATTTTGGATGGATACAATTGCTCAGACATCTAGTGGTATCCATCCATATACCACAAGGTGAACAGTTATTTTACTGGCTCACTCAGCAGACTGCATTATTCCATACAGCATCAAAAAGGTACATAAATGTATACCATCTCTTGGAACGCCAGAAGAACTTTTTTTTTAATCTCCGTTGAGTGAGTACGCTCTTAACCTGTAGATATTTGGTTACTCTACCCTAACCTACTGTATCCTCATCTACCCCTTGTAGACTGTGAGCCCTCGCGGGCAGGGACCTCTCTCCTCCTGTACCTGTCTGTGTATTGTACTGTTTATGATTATTGTACTTGTCCCTATTATGTATACCCCTTTCACATGTAAAGCGCCATGGAATTGATGGCGCTATAATAATAATAAATAATAATAAAAATAATAATACTCTGCAGGTTAGTAGCGTTCCTAAATTGCCCGCCTGCTGCACTGAAAGCCCAACTACCAGGAGGAAATTAAGCGGTGTGGCTTCAGTCACCGGTCAGGACACGGTGAGCGCGGTTGTAACAATCCGTCAGCAATGACTGACAACCGGCGCAGCAGTGCATTAGTGCAGAGCCAACTTTCAGTGCTGGCGCGTGGTTACAGCCACCACTCACTATACACTGACCGGTGACTGAAACTTCTCTGGCCGCACCATTATGACTGAAAGCCAGAGGCTGCCAGGAGGAATAAAGGTTATTTCGTCCCAGTAGCCGGGCTTTGAATTAAGCAGCCAGGCAGTTTTCCAAGCTCAAAATATGATTGTCGGGTAAAGAAAAATTTGCGTTTGGACTTGGTCTCAGAATGCTTCATATATAACCTATATGATTGCATCCAGGCTGCCCTATTTCCATCGATTGGGGCCGATATATATATATATATATATATATATATATATATATATATATATATATATATATATATATATATATATATATATATATATATATATATATATATATATATATATATATATATATATATATATAATATTAATGTGTGTGTGTGTGTATATGTGTGTGTGTGTATATATGTATATATATATATACTGCCACTGAGTCCCTAAGTCTCCCCTCTACTATATCATCCTCAGTTTTAGTCACTCTTTTAAGATATGTTATGGTTGAAGACAAACACCCTCGAAGGTAGGCTTTAAGAGTGTCCCACACTAAATTAATATTCCAGGGTTTAGGGTGAGCTTCCAGGAAATCCTCTATTTGGGTCAGAGTTCTATCACTTTGATCTATTAATTTCAGCCAAAAGGGATTTAACCTCCAAAAGGGTTTACCAACACCTTGGTTAGTCTTCATAGTAAGAATCAGTGGGCTGTGATCTGATATGCCCCTGACCCCATGTACCACGTCATCCACCCAGGTTGCGATATTGCTCGACCAAAAAATATAATCCAGTCGGGACAGCGTGCGTCTAGTAGAAGAGTGACATGTATATTCTCGGGTATTAGGATGCTGGAGTCGCCAAAGGTCAATCCACCCACCTCCCTCCGCGCATTGCTGCAAATCAGTCAAGTGTGTGGTCGAATGTTGTCCCCCTCCATCCATCCGAAACCTGTCCTGCTCCTCATTCATCACAAGATTAAAATCC
This sequence comes from Anomaloglossus baeobatrachus, assembly GCF_048569485.1. NCBI lineage: Eukaryota > Metazoa > Chordata > Amphibia > Anura > Aromobatidae > Anomaloglossus > Anomaloglossus baeobatrachus. The sequence goes on from NC_134354.1 coordinate 700,359,044, forward strand.
CCCATACATAACACATACGCATCTGGATAATTGAGGGCAAAGCTCAGTGCTTGTTTAAGAATGGAGATGCGAGCTGGCGGGGGGTTGTAAATGCATAACAGCACATAATCTCTAGAGTTTATAGACGCATATATAAACACAAATCGCCCCTCCGGGTCACGCCCTCACCACCTTCGCTTCCCAACGGATACGTCTATGGACCAATAGAGAGACACCCCTGGAGTAGCTGGTGTGGAACGCATGTGCCGACCATTGTACCCACGGTTTGTTTACTAGTCTGGCTGTGTCTCGTGTGAGGTGAGTCTCTACCAGTACCACCAGTTGGGCCTTGACTTGCTTAATTTGGGAGAATACCTTCATACGTTTTTTGGGCGATTTAAGGCCGCTGACATTCCAGGTCATAAATATCAGCTCTGACCCCATATCACATAGATCTTTTTATAGAACCAGGATCCCAGATATAAGACGCTTTCTGCCCTGCAATTAAGTGGGGTAGCCAGGCAGTTTTAGAACGCTATTAACCCTTATGTCAGCGAAATAAACTTTTATGCCATTGGAACTTCAAATTAATAAGATTTGTTTTACAAGCGCTTGGGAAATCATTGCAGCACACACACTTTGTGGTGTACTGAAGGTTTCTGCTTTATTACATAATGTGACGTTTATATAGTATCCCAAACAAAGAAATAACTATGCACCAATAAGAGCCGCAGGGGTGTGTGTAGAAATGTGAAACTTCGCACCCATCAGTGTTAGCTGAGCCCTATGACATTATTTAGTTATAACACAAGATGGTTTCTATAAGAACAAAAAGGCTTGTATTCTCACACCTTAAGATTAACCCAATATATGCAGGTTAATAGTGTTTTTGACATGATGGCTTTCCTTTAATAGCGGTATATGGCATATGTTTTCCATGTTTACATTGGGATCTTTCCCAGAGCAGATTTAATAAGACTGAAACCAATCTAATGAGGATGATGATACTTGTGGTTGAGCAGTGTAACATGACTGCACGTATTCACCAGCAGATTTTAGCCGCTTTCACACATCTTTAGTTTTCGGTCTGAATACCGGACTGACCGTGAGTATCCTGATCCGAATCTGTAATGCTGGAAAGACAATAAGAGCTGTAATGTCTTGCCTGGCGGCCACTGGGATAATACTGGTGGAAATGCTCATCTTCTGTGATTTGTGAGAGTCACAACCACTGCGAATACATAAAAACAGCTGTAGCAGCTCCACATGGATGGATGATTGACGAGAGAGAAGATGGGGTTAATCCGCGCTGCTGTGCAACGAATACCTGGCGTGTATGAATCCTGGATAGTGATTTATTCAAAGAATGACGATCTCCATCATGAGGATAAAATCACAATGATTTCATCCTGATGGAGATTGTCATTCTCTGAAACGCGTAGACCAATAAATCACTATCTAGGATCACACACTCCAGTTATTCTGATCCGAACTTGACAGTCTCATATTTGTCTATAAGTCTATCATGTTTGAGTGAGGAGCCCTACAGCCGGTCCGTGCATCGTGGTTTTTGCTTGGGCCGTGATATACAGAATGTGGATAAGGAGCATTTCGGGCAGTATAAATCCGCTGTCGGGTACTCTTTTAAATACTATATTTTTCGGTTTTTAAGATGGTTCGGTTTATAAGATGCCCCCCAAATTCCGAGCAAAAGAGGGTGAAAAAAAATGGGGTCTGTCTGATGTTTTACCGGAGGGGGCTGCAGCGGTGGTGGAGCAGGGTCACAGGAGGAAGGGGTGGTGGGTGTCCCAGAAACTGTCAGCTGTGCTGGTGCAGCTGTGCTTGGGCTGCAGCGGCAGCTGGGGCAGCTGTGTTGGGGCTCAAGCGGTGGTGGTGGTGACAGCGGCTGCGGGCGGCGAGGGCTTCAAAGAAATGGCTCCCGGAGTCAGTGCAGATTGAGCTCTCGGCTCAATGGTAAGCAGAGATCTCATCTGCGAAAGCATCACCACCTGGCACCATTTTCCCTAAGTCCGCTGCTGGGAGATCAGTGGGTTGGAGGCGGCGCATGTGTAGATGAGATCGTGAGCCGAGAACTCCATCTGCGCATTCGCCGACTCTGGGCGCCATTATTTGTAGTCCTCATCACCCACCCGCAGCACCAGCCCAACCGCCACAGACACCACAAAGCCGCCCTAGCACCAGCCACCGCAGCACCAGCTCAGGGACCACAGCATTCCCCTAACCTCCTGCGACCTCTCTACACCACCCCTGGTAAGCTACATTCAGATTAAAAAAAAAACACCGCAAACCGCACCGAAAACCACATGCGGTTTTACCGCGGTTTGTTACGGTATTGCCGTGAATTTTCGGCGGGTTGTTCCCTGCGGTTTTTTACCCTTATCTATGGCAAAAACCGCAGGTACCTGTAGAAAAGAAGTGACATGCTCATTATTTTTGGTGCAGAAATTCTGCAGCAAAACCTGTAGGGGAAAAAAACGCAGTGTGCGCACAGAATTTTTTTTTTTTTTTTACCATAGGTTTTGCTGGGGAATGGCTGCAGAAAGGTTATGAACATTTTCTGCAACAAAACAGCGGCACAAACCGCAGCGCGCACAGGGCCTTATAATCCGAAAAATACAATAAATGCTGATAGCCTCGTTATATCTTCGATCAGTCTTCATTGTGGTCAATAATCTGCTATTAATGGACCAGCAATGGAGTATTCTGCAGTATAAGATTTGCGATGCGCTGATTGACTTTGGTTGTTGGGTTTGATATTGAGAATTTCTTCTGTTTTATTCTAAAAATGACAAATATCAGTTTTATACAGAATGTGCTGCGTGCAAATTGCCTTAATAGGAGTAATAGTGTAAATGCCAACGACGTCTCGAAGTTTATTATTTTCGCACATGGAATGACTGACCACCTAAGATGCCTTCATTTTCATTTCAGCGGAGAGAAAACCAGTGTTACTGTGGATGATTTGAGACCAGCAACAGATTATCACGCCAGGTCGGTGACTCCATTATGTTTCATGCGGTATTGATTTTGTGGATATTAGTTTGTCTTTCTGTGGGATAATTACTGATGTATAACTGTATGCCATGAAGTAAAATCTAGCTCACATTAGTGATGGAGAATTAAATCGTTGATGGTTTCCAAATTTTTGGGTGTCAAGATGCATCATTTTAGAGTAAGCAGCCTTTTTAATGAAGGGCGCACCTGTTATGATATGATGTGTGTATACTCTGCGATATAAATGCGATGAAACCGTGAAGGTAAAACTTTACATTTATTCAAAAAGTTAAAATACTAAGTAGTGCTAGTGCCAAAACCACATAGAAAAGGCTAAATCTACATGTTTCGGCGCAAAGCCTTACTCATGGTATTACCATAACTTTGTACCATGATTGACAGCTTATACCGAAACACATAGGTTTTGCCATTTCTGTGCGATTTTGCCCTTCACAGTAGTTAGTTTTTTAACTTTTTGAGTAAATGCCTTGCCCTGGGCGGCTGCACGCGATGACTGCCTGCTGTGATTACAGATATATCAAGTGCTGGTGAGCCAACTCTCCTTCCCCCTTTTCTTTCCCTTCGCTCATCGCATGCACTGCGATATTTTTGGGGTAATACATTCTAAAATTAGTAATGGCTAACAATAAAATTCTAAAAAAACAAAACAAAAAAACCTAACGAAGAAAAACTGGTAAAATGACAACTTCTTTTGCGTGATATTATTAAGCACAAACATAGCGTAAAAGACTTGTAGAAGATCTTTTACTAAATTTCACATTACATCTCTGATACCTGATGAGGGTGATGTGTTTACTTACAGACAGACACAGGGAAAGAGACACAGCCAGACACAGGGAAAGAGACCCAGACAGACACGGGGAAAGAGACCCAGCCAGACACGGGGAAAGAGACACAGCCAGACACGGGGAAAGAGACCCAGCCAGACACGGGGAAAGAGACCCAGCCAGACACGGGGAAAGAGACCCAGCCAGACACGGGGAAAGAGACCCAGACAGACACGGGGAAAGAGACCCAGCCAGACACGGGGAAAGAGACCCAGCCAGACACGGGGAAAGAGACCCAGCCAGACACGGGGAAAGAGACCCAGCCAGACACGGGGAAAGAGACCCAGCCAGACACGGGGAAAGAGACCCAGCCAGACACGGGGAAAGAGACCCAGCCAGACACGGGGAAAGAGACCCAGCCAGACACGGGGAAAGAGACCCAGCCAGACACGGGGAAAGAGACCCAGCCAGACACGGGGAAAGAGACCCAGCCAGACACGGGGAAAGAGACCCAGCCAGACACGGGGAAAGAGACCCAGCCAGACACGGGGAAAGAGACCCAGCCAGACACGGGGAAAGAGACCCAGCCAGACACGGGGAAAGAGACCCAGCCAGACACGGGGAAAGAGACCCAGCCAGACACGGGGAAAGAGACCCTTACTATCCCGGGCAACACCGGGTGCTACAACTAGTACTTTACTAAATCTTTGACTGACAGCTAGGCTGCTGAAATCTCGTTCTGCTTAGTACAGGCTGCTCTGGTCGGACAGGCTGGGTGAGCACAGCCTGAATACACCGGGATTCATGAGTGCACTCACTATAATATATTATTGCAGCACTATTGCTGTTCTCATCAGACAGCCTCGGTCATACGGCGGCTCTCTCCTCACTGGGTTTGAACTGAATCTGATTGTCTATAGTATCCAGTTGTGCCATTGTCAGCCAACTCACCTGGTAATCTGGGTTTAGATGACCCTACACTGGCTCCTAGACACTCGCTAACCTATAATGTTCCAGGACCTGATCTATCTGGTGCCTGTATAGACTACACTCAGTGATGCCAGGTCCCAGTCATCATTTTACTTATAGTAAATGCCAAGACGCCATGCTCTCTAGGCTTCATAAAGGTTTTACTTTAAAGGTTCCTCTGTTGCAAGGTTGCATTAATTGAGATACTTTAATAGGCTTTTCTTGCTTCGGAGTAATCAAAGTGCCTTCATTTGTAACAAAGTAGCTATTAATGAAGGCACTAATCTTGGAGCTCAATAGTGTCTCATGCGCGTCACCCCCACAGAACTTTTCCCCTTTTTTAAAAGCGCTCCATCTTTTTTCTTAAATGAGTCTATATGAGCCTGGTGTGTAGTGTGAGTGTATTAATATCCTCCTCTACTGCTCTGTACGGTGTCCAGCGCTGTTCTGCTTCTCTGTGACCTCCGCACTCTGTGGATTCAACACAGGTCACACAGAGCACAGTGTGACTTTTACAATGTAAGTATCATCAGAACGAGGCTCCATAGACTTATATTGTACCAGACTTACGGCTCATAGATCATAGAGTGAGCCGGAGAGTCACAACCGCAGTCCCTCACTGAGAAATGGACCAGAACGGCGCTGGAAAGAGCAGAGGCAGGCGGGGATATTAATACACACACACTGCGTTACATGCATATATACACACATTAATTAAAATATATAGGTGGTAGTGCTGCTTTAAAGCAAAACGCCTTATGAAGCCTATTGTTACTTGTATCCTGGTGTTGGACGTCTGTGCTGATGAAAATTGGAAGGCTGCAGCGCTCACCACACATTGCTAATGTCATAAGATCACAGGGGACAGAGGCCTGAAAGTGGAGAAACCGCACTGGGACGGGAGGTAAGTATGCTTTATATTTTATGCAGCAGATTGGGGCCATTCAAAAAGTGGGTATGTCCCGTAGGGAGCAACCTTTTTAAAGGGGTTGACCACTACTTGCACCAAGAACAGCTGATCGGGGGGGGTTGGGGTTGGTGGTTGGACCCCGGCCAATCAGACATTGATGACCTATCCTAAAGATAGACCATCAATCTAAAAGTAGTGGCCAACCTCTTTAAGGCAATAAAACAAAGTAGATTTGTGAGCTCTGTGTTATACTTTGTGCAGTTTAGCAGTATTCTGCCAGTGGTTTGTAGTTTGTCATTCAGAAGTCACAGTGCAGATATAGTAAAGGAATATGTATGTTCCCTCAGGGCTGGGCGTAATTATATATGGGGAAGAAAGAAAAAAAAAAAAAGATTCTGCATCTTTTATGACCATGCATTCTGATCATCATTCTATAGATGGCGCTAGTGTACAAGGAAAGGTTTGTGATCTCACTGCAGGTGAAAAATATTAGTCTGGTTAGCTGAAAAGATGGGTTCAGTTAGCCATTAACACTAGAAGTCCCAGAAATTTCAAGCTCCCTTCCTGAAGTCCCGAAAGGGGGTCAAATGACCCTTAGTCCAAACTGAATAGAACTAACTAGAAACTAAATGGCTAAACTCAATGGAAAACAACAACCTCCTGTGGTGCGACAGTAATGGCCTTAATTACAGAACAAAAGACTGTGATTATAGGATGCTAGCTAAAATCCTTCAGGTCATTCGACCCGTGTCTGGGTTCCAAAGGTAGAAATGTTCAATGACCCCTCTCTGGGACTTCTAGTGTTAAAAGCTATCCTTCAGAAACTAGAAGCGGGAGATCATATACAACAGTCTCCAGGACTAACATGTTGATGACCTAAACTTAGGAGTGGTCATCAATGTCAGTTTGGGGAGGGTCCGGCACACGATCCGCTGTTACATTGTGTTTCCTTTGCTTCAGGACCTGGTATCGGTGACCCACAGCTCCTTTACCATTCTTGGTTTCTGTATTTTAGTTCCAATTTAGAAATTAGGACCTGACTTGCAGTATGGCCACTACACAGTGAGTGCACTGTGTTGTTCTGACCTGGGAACATCATCTAAAATGTAACAACAAAATGGGACCTACTACATCTACTTTATAGTAAGAGGCATCGTGGATCCAGTAATGATTGAGAAACTATCTGCAAGTGACGGAGATTTCTAGTGCTTAGTTGGCATCTTATAGATGTTGCTTCCTCAGAAACGTGGTTAACATTTTTTTTATCTAGCTGCGTGAGTCGACCTATGGGATAATGCCAGATGCTGCTCGCGTTATGAGATGGCTTAGGGACTATTAATAATATTTCTTGCAGTATTTTAGCCATGCTGATGGAGGTAATGATAATCACATTGATATTATGGAAGAGGTGATAAATGGGTACAGAGTGGGTAGGGTACGGAAAGTATTCAGACCCCTTTAAATTTTTCAGTCTTTGTTTCATTGCAGCCATTTGGTAAATTCAAAAAAGTTTATTTTTTTTTTCATTAATGTACACTCTGCACCCCATCTTGACAGAAAAAAAAACAAATGTACACATTTTTGCAAATTTTTTAATCAAGAAAAACTGAAATATCACTGTCAGAAGTATTGACCCTTTGCTCAGTCACTCCAGTAATATTTAAGTCAGGTGCTGTCCATTTCCTTCTGATCCTCCTTGAGATGGTTCTACGCCTTCATTGGAGTCCAGCTGTGTTTAATTAAACTGATAGGACTTGATTTGGAAAGGCACACACCTGTCTTTATAAGACCTCACAGGTCACAGTGCATGTCAGACCAAATGAGAATCATGAGGTCAAAGGAACTGCCCAAGGAGCTCAGAGACAGAATTGTGGCAAGGCACAGATCTGGCCAAGGTTACAAAAATAATTTCTACAGTACTCAAGGTTCCTAAGAGCACAGTGGCCTCCATAATCCTTTAAATGGATTAAAAAAAAATATGGGCTGACTGTCACGCAACGAGCGTGGCGAATGTGTTCCAACCGACGTCAGATTCACAACGACAAATACACCTAAAACACCACAGGCAAGGGGTGATGGGGCACTGAGGACACAATAACAGTGGGACCTGGCACTAGTGAGAGGGTAGATAGACACAACCTAACCTCATCTGAGCTGTCCCTACTTTCCTAGCCAGTCCCTATACAGTCTCCAAAACTATCGCCAAGCAGCACCCTGGGTCACTGAGAAAACCCTATAGATGCCCTGAGTAGTGAGAGGTGGGTGAGGTTCACTAAACTACAATAAACTGTTGTACTACAGAAACAATAGAGTAGGACACAAACGGGGGGTAAACAACCAAAAAATGGATAGGATACGACTTCTGGAATATCCACAGCAGCTTCCTTCCACCAAGGCGGCTTTAATACAAATGGTTTGTATAGTCAGCAAAGCTTGCTGGGAGACCTGGCTATTTAAGCACAAGGGGGTGTGACTACAGAGCAGGTGCAGCTGACCTAAACTGCAGGAGAGCTGCAAACAGAAAAGCTGACATTTAACTACTTCAGTACCAAAGCAAATAAAACAATATTTAAATGCAGAGTCCCAGATAGAGATAAGGGGCTGCAGTCCTAAAGCTGCCACTAATCTCCAAGAACAGGGAGACAACTGACAATACCATGGGATGGACATACTCGCTCCTTTTGCACTCCTGAGATATTTCAATTACTCATTTATTTTTACAAAAGAAACTCCTTTATTTTATCAACCTTGTGTCGGGGATTTCTAGTTGTGCCAAAGAGCTACAGCACTGTATAGATGAGGACATTTGTTGACATCTGACATATCGGTCACTTACGTTACTTTTCCCTTTAAGTACAGGACATAGTTTCCTTTCTCAGATCTTCCCCTGTATTGGCGGAATCCAAGGTTACCTGCCGACTCTGTAATGCTCTTAGGCTGCTTTCACACATCCGTTTTTTGCTGTGCGGCACAATCCGGCTCTTTGCAGAAAAAACGCGACAGGGTTTTTTTGCCGCCGGTTGCGTTTTTTCCGCATAGACTTAAATTAGTGCCGGATTGTGTCGCATGGCCTTGCGTTCGGTCCGGTTTTTGCCGGATGCGGCATATTTAGCCCATGCGGCGGCCGGATGGAACGTTGCCTGGGACGTTTTTTTGTCCGGCAAAAAAAAACCACGCATCACGCCGCATCCGGCCGATGCGGCGCTTTTTCCAATGCATGCCTATGGATGCCGGATGTGGCGTGATGCGGCAAAAACCGCATCCGGCCGCCGGAAGCGTTTTTTTGCACTGCGCATGCTCAGTAGCATGCCGCAATCGTCAAAAACCGGACGGGCTGCATGTAAAAACTTATGCAAAGGATGCGTTTTTTTCGCCGCATCCGTTGCATAGGTTTTAGAGCCGGATTTAGCCGCACTGCAAAAACCGGATGTGTGAAAGCAGCCTAATAGAGAAAAGACAAAGGCAGACTGTGCAGAATATATCCATTTTGCATTATGGACTTATTAGCATTTACAATTCGGAACATAAGTTATAACAAATTTCAGTCCATTCAGCTAAAATCCAGCGTCCTTACAAATGACTTGTAATATATATACCCCACTAGTGTGCCCCTCGCTGTGATTAATGCCGTTCACTTTCCTGTGTTTTATTTCTATTCCTCCTGTGACAACCAACCCACAGGCAATGACTAATTCCACCCACTCCCCACACTTCAGGCTCACAGTCGCTGTGACTATTAATAATCTGATATATTACTCAGTTTACTAACACAGGAGATGTTATCCTAACATAACCCTACATCCTGCGCTGCTGTAAATTCTCTCCATAATAAGGAAGGAAGACTCGATTTTATGTGTGGAATGGATTAAAACAAAACCAATAGCTGTTATATTATGTATATACTTGTCAGATTTGGCAGGTCTCTCTCTGAAGTCCGGCATCCATCCGTATCACATCCATGTATATTGTCACAGCCATGTATATTGCTGCTCACATACAATGCAAAACTTCTGTGTGGATTTTCACCTTAAGGCTATGTGCGCATGTTGCGTACAGTTCACTGCAGAAATTTCTGCAGCGATCTGAAGAGCACATGTGCGCTTTAAATCGCTGCAGAAATGTCCGTAGTGAAGCCGATTCCATGCGCTCTGCCTGCAGCTCCTCCCATAGACAGAGCAGGAGCTGCCGGCAAAGCGCACGGAAGAAGTGACATGTCACTTCTTTTTACGCAGCGCTTCAGCAGTAGCCGAAGCGCTGCGCTCTAAAGCGCCACGTGCGCACGGCCCTTGCACAATCTCCATAGACTGTGCAGGGGACGCAGGACGCATGCAGTTACGCTGCGCTACAAAGCGCAGCGTAACTGCATGTATTTGCGCAACATGCGCACATAGCCTAAGAAATAAGAAGCAAGCTGCTTATACCCACAGATTCTACATTAGAAAAGCCAAGGATTACACCTATAGTTGAGCGAGTACCTAAAGCCCCCGTCACGTTTAACGACTTACCATCGATCCCGAAAACGATGTGACCTGATAAGGATCGCTGGTAAGTCGCTGGGAGGTAGCTGGTGAGATGTCACAGTCAGATCTTACCAACGACACAGTAACGATCAGCGACCTGTATAACGACCTCGGCGGGCGTTGGGACTGTGTTAGGAGGTCATTGGTAGGTGTCAAACACAGCGAAGTGTGCTGCCCAGCAGGACATCACCTTTGAAGAAAATGGTCCCAACCATGCAGCAACGATCGGCGACCTCACAGCAGGGGCCTGATCGCTGGTAGGTGTCACACATACCGAGATCGTTGCTGCGTCACAGAAATGGTGACGCAGCAACAATCTCGTTAGCGATCTCACTGTGTGTGACAGGGCCTTAACTATTCGTACGCGCTAGACTCCTAATGAGTATTATCGAATACTCGCATATTCATTCCGAATAGCGTGTGCAATACAAGTCAATGGGGAACACTCGCAAAGTAACGAGTAACCCAAATTCCGCACTATTCGCTACTCGCACAAATCGTACGGCATTCGTGTAATTCATTACTTTGCGAGCATTACCCATTCACTTGCACTGCACACGCTATTTGGAATGAATACGCGAGTATTAGACAGTACTCGTTATGAGTATAGCGAGTACGAATAGTTACGTACTCGCTCCACTCTAATTACACCTATTAACTTGATACAAAATTACATTTATTTACAGCCTAAATTTTATGTTGTGCATTATTCGATTAGATTCTAAGATTATTGAACAAATTTTGAATTGTTCTCATAAATATTACATTACTGACTCGCTACATTCTTGTGAGTTTGTCAAGTAAATATAAAGAATCAATGTGCTGAAAAATTATTTATTCTAAAATAGTTATGCAACATTATATATATATATATATATATATATATATATATATATATATATATATATATATATACACATATATATATATATATAATATATATTGCATAACTATTTTAGAATAAATAATTTTTCAGCACATTGATTCTTTATATTTACTTGACAAACTCACAAGAATGTAGCGAGTCAGTAATGTAATATTTATGAGATATATATATATGACTGTGTTCAAGCTTATTTACATCTGATCATTATATTTGACGTTAAGTTTTGCAACTTTAGAAACTGTACTTTAAGTCTCAGTAAATCCAGTGATCATAGTCTAGACGTAGATCAAAAACCTTGCTTATAGAAGGCCAATGACAATTGACTAGGAGCCAAAACCCAGTACAAGACCTGCATCACCGCAATAATGCTAGAAATCATATAGAAAAAAAGCGCATAGAAACATAAAGACTAAAAGAATAATTGTTTATTATTAATATAGTTAGAAAAATCCTAACATGAAATCAGCAGTAGAACAATAAGGACAAGAGACACATAAGGGCAGGCATAATTAAACAGATGAAATGATCCATAAAAGTGGCACAAATCACATATAATTGTTATGAATGAACACAATCATGATTGAACAGACAAACCACATAAAAATAATAATAAATGACCAAGTGTAAATAATAAATGGGGTAATGCTGACACCAGATATACATTCAAGAAACCTCCATAGCTCCATAGCATTACCCCATTTATTATTTACACTTGGTCATTTATTATTATTTTTGTGTGGTTTGTCTGTTCAATCATGATTGTGTTCATTCATAACAATTATATGTGATTTGTGCCACTTTTATGGATCATTTCATCTGTTTAATTATGCCTGCCCTTATGTGTCTCTTGTCCTTATTGTTCTACTGCCGATTTCATGTCCAGTTTTTTTAAATATATCAATAATAAACAATTATTTTTAGTCTTGATGTTTCTATGCGCTTTTTTTTCTATATGATTTATAGTCTGGACATAGCGTAGTGGTGCTTGTACCCTTTATATACTGTATTCAGTTCTTGTCTCCCTTTTTCTCTGTAGGGTGCAGGCAGAACTAAACTTCATTAAAGGAAACCCCTCGGACGCTGTAAGCTTTACCACAACGAGCTGCGAACCAGAAACGCCCAACCCTCCGCGAATTACAAACCGGACCAAAAATTCACTCTCGCTCCAATGGAAGGTGAGTCCTTTTAAGCATGGGTTGATGTTTCCAGGGTTCAAGAATAACATAAGATGGCTTTTATCTACAGTCACTGATTTGCACAAGCAATATTGAGTTTTATTAAAGGTGATGGCCACTGCTTTTTTTTTATTGATAGCCTATCCTTAGGATGTAAAAAGGAATCCAGCATTCATTTTCTTTATTTGTATGTGGAGCGGTCTCCTATGCGGGCACCATGTCTATGTATAGAGTGACGTATAACCAGCTATGTATCCATAGGCTATTTTATCACTCTCTGATTGTATGGGGGCTACACCTTGCCCCCCACCAATCAGCTGTTGGTGGCAGCCGTAAGTTCTCAGATGCTGCCGGAGCACAGCAGTTCTGTCTATACTGGCCAGGTACTACGTTTCCACTCCCTACACATATGGCGCACTTGGCTATTATACTTTTTGGCCAAGTTGCTGTTTAACTGCAGCAACTGAGAAGTTGTTGACCTCGCCGGTAACAGCTGATGGCACCCCCATCAATCAGATATTGACCAAGCTCTTTGACAAATAAAGTATGTATTACCTGTTAATCAAGAGGAGATAGTTAGCAGAGCATGTGTCTGATGTCGCTTTCTTCATTATCACTAATGAAGCATGATCTAAATAAACTAAACCATATCTGTCAGACATGTGAAATATAGAAACGATTGTTTTGCAGCAGCAAGTGAGGAAATCCCTCCAATATGTTATCTTCTGTGTTTTTATAACTCGAGGAAATGGATTTTGTATGGAGGAGGGATATCGCACCTTTCAGTCTGTTCTATTGAATGTGCCGTTTATATCATGGTAATTGCACATTTCTTCTAGCAGCTTTGTGTAACACGTCGTGGTGCCCCCTGGCAGGACGGTTCTAGCCCGGACGAGATAATGTAGTCTTTTCTTTTCACACCTAATGCATAATGAAAGGACGATGCCGGGCAACATGTTCAAACAACCTGGATTGTGCAGCTTTTGTCTTTATGTAATGAGCTGGAAGTGCTGTTTTCGGGTCTGTAAATCATAACACAATGCTTATCAGTGATACCGGTAGCCTGCCATGTTTTACTTCCAAGAAGCGTTGTGAATCTGAGGAGGGGACTTGCTTTATTTCAATGTGGAGACTCTGATACATTTCCCGGACATGTGGACACAAGTAATCCTTGAGCACTACAAACCAGGAGAAGCCCTTGTGTTTCTTCCTAGATGAGGGACACGAATGGACGATGCCAGGACTCCTCTTAACAAGCTCTTTAAATTGTATCAGATCCGGCTTTAAAAACTTGCCAAATCCAGTGGTTATCTGTTATTACATGGCGGTTGTTCTACAGTAGTAGCTCACTGATCATGTAGCACATAGGTAGGAAGGACCTACCGGAGTGAGGGGTGCTAATTACTGGTCTGGCTAATAGACACTGGGAATGGGTCACTCATCTTATATCCAGGAGTTGTGGAAATTAGACAACCCCTTCTAACGGATTAATTACACTGTATATGTTGTTCCATATTTATAGGAATTGGCAGAAACATATATAAAAAATATATTTGCAGTTATTTATGATTTACCGTTTACCTTTTTTTTTTTTCCAGGCTTCATGTGATAATGGCTCAAAGATACACAATTACCTTTTAGAATGGGATGAAGTAAGTTAAACACCATATTATCCAACCATGTGTCCATGTGTCGGTATGTTTCTTTTAGGTCTCAGTTCTGCTTTCGCATAACTTCCCATACATTGTAAGTGATAAGCTAATGACGCTCTGCTGTGAGTGTGAGCGAAGGTCATGTGATCGGATCACAGTTGAAGAGAAGAGGGTGGAGTACTTTCTGAGTGCAGTGCGATGTTTCACACGCACCCATAGATTCATATAGGTGCGTGTGAGCCGAAACTCTCTTCCAAACGCAGTTTCATTGCTCCTGCTGAGAAATCAATCGCAGATAATCACTGCCCCATAGTTTTGCACTGGTGCGAGCGCAGTCCGATGTTTTATCAGATTGCACTCATCCGTGCAAAACGCAGGTGGAACCAAGGCCTAATTATTTTTTTTAATACCCCTGGCTGCAGTGTTTGTCGTTAAATACCTATTCATCATAGTAAAGTATTTCTTCTCTTGATTGATGGCTGTTCCCAGTACCAGAAGCCTGGTACAGCCGACACGCAAGGGCAGGGGATGTCTGACATATAATGTAGAGAACGGAGAGCACCAAGTTGCCAACTCCAGGGCACTTATGGGAGCAGCACGTTCCAGTATAATACTTAATTTCTTCAGTAACGCTGCCGTAAAAAAATAAAACATTTGGAAGGTAGATTTTAGTAGGCCTTCCATCCAACATTAAGAGTTCACTATTGACTTCCATTATACTCAGTAAACCAGTACCGAGCACCATACAGTTGGCTCATCACTACGTCTTCCGTCTTGTGTAGTCAACTCCACAATGGGTCAGCGTAAGGGGGAACTACATAATACTAGAGAAGCTGCTGTTAATGTTATTGATGACGGGTATCTATAATGTGTTTTCTTCTTGTGTGAATACTGATACAAAAATGAAACGATCTTTCTTTTCTTTAGGGTAAAGGCTGTCAAGAATTCTGCCAATGTTACTATGGGCTTCAGAGGCAGTTCAGAGTGACAAAATTGTCTCCGGCAATGGGCTACTCTTTCAGACTTGCTGCAAAAAATGACATGGGCATGAGGTAAATGGCCGGTCCATATGGAATGATGCAGGTCTTCGTTGTGCTCCCAGGTGAATGTGTCCCTTGTTTCTTTCCTTTCTCAGTGGTTTTAGTGAAGAAGTTCTGTTCTACACCTCGGGCAGTGCCCCCACAGTGCCAGCAAGTCCAATACTCAATAAAGCCGGGATTAGCTGGTTGTCACTGCAGTGGACTAAACCCTCAGGTACACCGTCTGATGAAGGGATTTCTTATATTTTGGAAATGGAAGACGAAACCTCGGTATGTGTGTGTATAAGAAAACAAAAAAACACAACTGATTGATATACAAAATTATTTGGGGAATGAATATATAAAAACATATCTTTTAACATTATCTTGATAACTTTAAAGAGTTTGTCCGTCCACTTTAAAAAAATAAATAAATATAAAAATAAAAAATATAGGTTGTCAAAATGGTGTTTTGCTTGGGTTGGATATGTAACCACTGCAGCCAATCACTGGCCACAGAAGTAACCAACATATCCTTGCAAGAGCCAGAAATTGTTGAATTAAAGAGCAGAAATTGCAGAAATCGTCTCAGGACCCAGAGGTCCTCAAAGTAGGAGCAGTGGGGAACAGTATTGGGATTATTACTTCTTTGTTTTACACCATTTTTAGTGTTTTATAAAGAAAAACAAGATGCTCAGACAACCTGTTATACATTGAGATACTTTTTGAAGCTGAATTCCAAATTTCCTTCCAGTGGGTCAATATTTAAAGGGAACCAACCACCAGGATTTTCATATATAAACTAAAGCCAGTGCTATGCTGGCACTATCAGGCTGAGTCTATTCATACCTAAAGTTTGTGAAATGCACTGTTATTTCATGAGTTGCAACAGAATATCTAATAGATGGGTCGGAGTTTGCTACTTATTCCCGCCCCTGTCTGCTGCCTCTCCTTCCTTCCCTGTCTGTTATTATAGGGGAAGGAAGGAGAGAAAAAGGACAGAGGGGATGAAGGACACGCAGCAGACAGGGGCGGGAATAAGTAGTAATACCCAACCCACCTATTAGATATTCCGTTGCACGTCATCAAATAACAGGGTATTTCACAAACTTTATTTGCCAGTATTTCAGAAACTATACATCCGATCTCACAACTAAAGGTATGTTTAGAATCAGCATGATAGCATCAGTATAGCACTGGCTTAAGGTTATATATGAAAATCCTGGTGATTGGTGCGCTTTAATGTGCATGTGGAATTAATTATCTTGGCTTCTAATAATTCTAAAGGGTGCTTTACACGCTGCGACATCGCTAGCGATCTCGTTAGCGATGTGACACGCCAGATCGTAGATGCGATCTGCCGAGATCGCACATGTGACCGGCGCTATAAAACCGCCCTATGGGCTATCTTGCCAGATTGCATCTACGATCTGGCGTGTCACATCGCGAACGACATCGCTAGCGATGTCACAGCATGTAAAGCACCCTGTAGTGTGTGGATCTGTAGAAAATGCTCGGTGACACGAGTTATAATGCAGCTGTGTCATTACTGTAAACCATAATTTTATTGTGGTCTGTATTTCTCCAGTGTTTGTCTGCATCGGTCACATGCTCACATAATATGCTATAAATGTCTGATGGATGCATTGCTCACCTTCATGAACCATATCCTTGTGCTCTGCTATTGTCAGAACTGCCAGATAAATGAATGTAGAGTACATGGCCAACCTTCTCCATTCATTCTCCATATGGGTTGGCATCAATATCTGCTTCATCAGGAGGTTATAGTCCCCTTTACTCCACATAAGTAGAGCCGAGCTGTGGGTCCTGCTTCCATTAGACACATATAGCTTATCCCGCTGGTGGACAAATACGGAAGAGGCCCCTGTGCAGCAACAATATCTGGGCCTTTTGCAGCCTAAGAGCTCATAACCGCATTTCCACTTACTTTGTAGGTACTAATGGGCCCCCTTACCTCTTGGGCCCTTGTGCAGACAGCACAGGTTGCACCAATGATTTGTCCACCCCTGGCTCATCCTACGAAGTTATTGTAGATGGGGGAAATACACTGTGAGCTTACTGGGTACAGATTTGGATCCAATTATTCTTCTGATGAAAGATTTGCACTATATTAATCACCCGCTTTCAGCTATGGGCACACACTGCTGTTTTGTTTGTTCAGCAAAACACTCACCCTCTGGCAGATAAACGCATCAAAAAACGCATGTGTGCTTTTTTTTTTTTTTTTACTGTATTTGATGGAAAAACGCATAAAGTGACATGCTGCTTCTTTTTTCTGCACCCAAAATTGCAAGCAAAAAAGAAGCAACATGTGCACAGCCTCTCTGGATTCTCATAGACTTTGCTGAGGAAGGAAATGCATGCAGTTTAAGGCAACAAACGGCAACCAAAAATGCATCAAAAACTGCACTGTGCGCCCAGGGCCTTAATTGGGTTTTCCATCATATTTATTCTAAGGCTCTGTGGGCCCAGGGGGTGCGTACAGACCAAAAATAATACCTGCCTTCTGGATGGGCACAACTTTTACGCTCTCGCAGCCTTGTCCCTTTCATACCGCTGGCACCAACATTAGATGGGGGCATCATATTACAGATGTAGCAGATATCTGGATGGCTTCAGCCTTCATATTCTGTAGAAATTGTAAATCAGCGCATGTTTCAGACCGAAAAGCCCAGACCACTCACCAGATTGAGGTTTCTCCCCTGGGTGGGCAGCATTAGCACAGCAGCAGCCCCCAGGGGAGAAAAGACCAAGGAGTGGTGAGGGGGGTGCCAATGAGATTCTGCACTAAATATGATTTATGTATTGTATGTCAAACCCACAAAATAGCAGCATATGTAACATAAAATAATCCTAAGTGTGTACAACATCATGGGTAGTATATGTATGGCAATATACATGCTTTATAATGGAGATCTAGCTATAACTAATCAGGTTATACAACGCATTGTTCCCTTTTCTTAAAACGCGTTATGCATTTTCCATGTGATGTAGGACAATATACATTAAAGGGGTTGTCTGCGATTGATATATTGATGACTTGTCAGTTTATCTTCCCATCTTGTGAATAGGAGCTGACAGTACCGGTCAGTAAGCGATGTACAGAGCTATGAGCGCTTCTCTCCGGCCCTAAAGGAGTGAACTACTGGCGGCTATCGGACCCCACCGATCTTGTATTGATGACTTATCCTATGGATTGTCATCCGCATGTCAATCCAGGACAGCCCCTTTAAGATTTTACATAGGTAGTCCATACTGACCAAATCCACAGCTCTTATGTGATGCATGATTCCAGCAGACTGATCGGATGGCTCGTGCTGCTACACCAATTTCTTACTGTAGTATAATAACATTATGTGAGGACATTGCTCAGTCTAGGAACAGAAGCGATCAGTATTCCATTCGCTTACACATTAAATTGACTTTATTAAGGTTATTAGTAATCAGAGGAGGATATGAGGTGAGACAGTCGTGTTCTCAGTAAATCTGCTCAGAAATAGATCCTGCATCACTCTCTGTAATAAATTAATAACCCACCTATGGCCACAAATTCAACCCCCGCTATCAGTGTATCGAAGCCATAATCTGCCCAATCCAAGTCCTCAAATTATCTGGCCTATGACTTTAGATTTTGCCAGTTGTAAATGACGGGGACGGACGTTATTATAGTCCATTCATGAATTATTTTTTATCAACGCACTTAATTATGTAATTATTGTACTGCTTTATTTAATTAATCAAGATGTGTTTTTGTAATACAATTATATCAGTCATCTTATTGTTCATATATTTTCATAGGGCTACGGATTCAAGCCAAAATACAATGGGGATGATCTTACGTTCACAGTAATGAACCTGAGGCGCAGCACAAAATACAAGTTCAGGGTGAGTGCGTTCTCCTATAGGTCTGTATTGGGGTCAGTTTGGTGTATTTGTGACAGTACAGCACCGGCTATGCACAATGTGACCTGCCAAATGCACTGAGTAGTGAAATCTCATACATTTATGGCATATCCTCAGGATATGGGATGTAATAGGATATCCATATATTACTGCGAGCTTAGCATGTTATCAGCCAGCAGTTCAGTCGTCATTCACTTCCATGTCATTTATAGAACAAGGGGTACGCGGCTGGATCCTGGGAATGGTTTATTTCTACGTGAAACATAAAAATTTAAAAGGAAAAGACTAGTCCGTGTTATCCATATTTGCCCTTGCGTCATCGCTTTTATTGTTTGTGGTTCCTGTGGATGTTATAAGAATCCTCCTGGCAGATTGTGTTTTATGGCCCTTTGGGTTTCCTTTCAAGAGGACCAACCACCAGTATTTTGCTATATGAAGTAAAGGCAGTGCCATATGGGCACTAAGATGCTGATTCCACACATACCTGTTATAAAAAGATACGATGCTTGGTTGATGAAATATCTTTAATCAAAGTTGCTGAAATGCACTGTACTTTGACATGTGCAGCACGGGAGGGTCTCTGTGGGTCGGGTCCTCCTGGCTTTGCCCCCTTTCCTTTATTTGAATATTGCACCGTCATTGCCATTGTTGGTGGCGCATGCGCATTGCCACTGTAATTAGGTCTTCATTAAAATGGTGTTGGAGTCTGCACCGGAGGCATCAGCGCATGCGCAGGATTTTGATTTTGTTTTCTACATCTGTACACACGCCAATGCCTCTCACCCCAGATTCTTCAATAGAATGGCACCGGAGATCACAAGCGCATGTCGCCAACAACAGCAATGGCAGCGCAGTGCGATATTCAAATAAAGGAAAGGGAGCAAGCCAGGAAGATGCCGGAGGAGGAATAAACGCTGAGCACCCGACCCACAAACACCTGCCCCCGTTGCACCCGTCAATCAAAGTGCAGTGCATTTCTGCAACTTTAATGAGATATTTCATCAACCAAGAATCACATCTTTCTACAATAGGTATGCCTGGATTCAGCATCTTACTGCCTTTATGCCACTGCCTTTACTTCATATAGCAAAATCCTGGTAGTTGGTCCTCTTTAAGTTTAAAAATATTTAATACTTTTTGTTATTCCAGTTCAATGTAGATCATGGAACCATTATTAATTTCTCTTATGAGATATGGACACCAGATAAATAAAACCTAAGTAACATCTCTGTTAGTTTTAAAGCATCACTAAACTTAGGAAAAATGAACCAATCTTCCCTCAATCTCCTCTTGTGAGCTTTAAAACTGGTCATACATTTTGGCTACCATACTAATTGGCCTGTCTGGCCACCGCATAGGGTTCACCCAAGCGTTAATGTGTTTTAAATATGAAAAAGGGAGTAAGTCAGGGCTTATCTTCTCTGTGAACAAAGTATAAGGCATGTTAAAATTGAAGAGCCATGTCCTTTATTCCCCGAACATCTATGTTAGTGATAGAATAGACACAAATAGTAACAGTAGGTGTTGCTTTCTACTGATTATACAACCCCTGGCAAAAATTATGGACTCACCTGGTTCTGAGGATGTTCATTCAGTTGTTTACTTTGGTTTAAAAAAAGCAGATCACAGACATGACACCAAACTAAAGTCATTTCAAATGGAAACTTCCTGGCTTTAAGAAACACTAAAAAATCATGAAAACATAATGTGCTAGCCAGAAACTGTTAATTTTCAAGACCAAACAGGGGGGGGGGGAATTATGGAATCACTCAATTATGAGGAAAAATTACAGAATCACTCAATTATGAGGAAAACATTATGGAATCACCCTGTAAATATTCATTCCCAAAACTAACATCTGCATCAAATAAGATCTGCTCGTTAGTCTGCATCTAAAAAGGAGTGATCACACCTTGGAGAGCTGTTGCACCAAGTGGACTGACATGAATCATGGCTCCAACACGAGAGATGTCAATTGAAACAAAAGAGAGGATTGTCAAACTCCTTAAAAGAGGGTAAATTATCACGCAATATTGCAAAAGATGTTGGTTATTCACAGTCAGCTGTGTCTAAAATCTGGACCAAATACAAAGAACATGGGAAGGTTGTTAAAGGCAACATACTTTTAGACCAAGGAAGACATCAAAGCGTCAAGACAAAAAACTTAAAGCAATATGTCTCCAAAACAGAAAATGCACAACAAAACAAATGAGGAACGAATGGGAGGAATCTGGAGTCAATATCTGTGACCAAACCGAAGAAACTGCCTAAAGGAAATGGGATTTACACAGAAAAGCTAAACAATAAAAAATGACTGCCTGAAGAGAACATGTAAATTTCCACAGTCATTGATGATATGGGGCTGCATGTCAGGTAAAGGAACTGGGGAGATGGCTGTCATTACATCTTCAATAAATGCCCAAGTTTACATTGAAATTATGGACACTTTTCTTCATCAATTGAAAGGATGTTTGGGGATGATGAAATAATTTATCAAGATAATAATGCATCCTGCCATAGAGAAAAAACTGAAATCATTCTTTCAACGAAGACGCCTAAGCTCAATGTCATGGCCTGCAAATAGTCCAATTCTCAATCCAATTGAAAATCTTTGGTGGAAGTTGAAGAAAATGGTCCATGGCAAAGCTCCAACCTGCAAAGCTGATCTGGCAACAGCAATCAAAGAAAGTTGGAGCCAGATTGATGAAGAGTACTGTTTGTCACTCATTAAGTCCATGCCTCAGAGACTGCAAGCTGTTATAAAAGCCAGAGGTGGTGCAACAAAATACTAGTGATGTATTGGAGTGTTCTTTTGTTTGTTTGATTTTCATGATTCCTTAATTTTTCCCCCCTGTTTGGTCTTGAAAAGTAACAGTTACTGGCTAGCACATTGTTTTCATGTTTGTTTTTTTTTGTTTCTTAACCCCTTAACGACCGCGGGCAGTAATATTACGTCCTAGCGGTCATAGTGTTACTGCCCACGGTCTGCCGCCGGCAGCATGTAACGATCGGCTCACATCTCAGCTGATTTTCACAGCTGAGATGTGTGCCTGCCAGGCACGAGCAGGATCGTTATCCCCTTATAACGGCAGCGGCGGTGAACACTTCCTTACCGGCTGATCACGTGACTTCCGGTGGTTGTCATGGTAGCACAGGGTCATGTGATGACTCCTGTAGCTGACATGAATTACTTTCGGTTTCCCTCGGCCCGGAGCCCAGTGAAGCAGAAAATGAGCATATCTGCTATTTACAACTGTATAGCGGTGATCAGCATTTGTGGCAGAGCGATCGGATTGTTGATCCACATAGCCCCCTAGGGGGACTAGTAAAATAAATAAAAAAAAGTTAAAAAAAGTTTTAAAAAATTAAAAAAAAAAAAAAAACCTGAAAGTTCAAATCACCCCCTTTCACCCCATTGAAAATTAAATGTTAAAAAAATATACACACATTTGGTATCGCCGCGTTCAGAAACGCCCGAACTATCAAAATATAAAATCAATTAATCTGATCAGTAAACGACATAGCGGCAAAAAATTCCAAACACCAAAATTACGTATTTTGGTCGCCACAAATTTTGTGCAAAGTGCAATAAAAGGCGATCAAAACGTAGCATCTGCGCAAAAATACTGTTAAAAATGTCAGCTCGAGACGCAAAAAATAAGCAGTCACTGAGCCATAGATCCCAAAAAATGAGAATGCTACGGGTCACGGAATATGACGTAAAACGTGCGCCACTTTTTGAGGACAAACTTCCGATTTTTCTAACCCCTTATATAAAATTAAACCTATACATGGTTTGTGTCTACGAACTCGCACTGACCTGAGGCATCACACCCACACATCAATTTTTACCATATAGTGAACACAGTGAATAAAAGATCTCAAAAACAATAGTGCTATCGCACTTTTTTTGCAATTTTTGTGCATTTGGAATTTTTATGCAGTTTTCCAGTACACTATATAGTAAAACTTGTGGTTTCATTTAAAAGTACAGCTCGTTCCGCAAAAAATGAGTTCTCACATGACCATATTGACTGAAAAATAAAAAGTTATGTCTCTCGGAAGAAGAATGGCGGAATAAAAAACGGAAAGCGAAAAATCGGCCCGTCGTGAAGGGGTTAAAGCCAGAAAGTTGCCATTTGAAATGACTTTAGTTTTGTGCCATGTCTGTGATCTGCTTTTCTTAAACAGTAAACAACTGAATGAACATCCTCAGAGCCAGGTGAGTCCATAATTTTTGCCAGGGGTTGTATAACCCGAGATTGATTCTCAGCTTTACTGGTGAGAACAATGCTCTCAATGCTGCTATTACTTGTGAATATGTACTATATGGAGAGCAGGGCTCCATTGTGGGGAAAAATGCAGACCAAAAATCAAATAATGGCCAGATACTCATGAACGCACACAAACAGCTAATTCTGAAAGGTACATATAAAGGCCCTAGCCCTTCTCCATATTCCAGCTAAAGATTGAAGAGATCAACAGGAAATCATGCCTTATATTTTTGGTTTTTACTTATATAATTTTCTTTCTTTCAAGGTTAAGCTTTCCTTTAAAGGGATATTTTCATGTCATTAAATAGTTTTAGTTAGACAGCATGAAAATAAGCAAGTTTGAAATGTATTTGCTTTTTTTGTCTGTCATTTTCCTGCAATGAGCACCTTTTATCTTTCATAGTACACAGCTGGTTTCCATGGGTCTCAGCCACTAATGCCTGCACAGACCTCGGCGGAGTGTACGCAGTAGCTACATTCCAGGAGAAAGGTTAACGTGTAACATACCAGGCACCTCTCTCCAGCCTATTGAGTTCTATACAGCAGCTGATCACCCCTTTCTCTGAGCTTCTGACAAGCTGCTGTTTCAAATCTTTCAAAAATCATCAACCCCCACAATCTGCTGCTTCCAGGGCAGGTCACCTAATCACAGCTTCCCTGAGCTACGAGGTTGTTCAAATGCTGTGAAAATACAATGATAATTGTGTACACTCCAGAACAAACCACTGACATCTGAATGTGTTACAGCAGATCTTGTGTTGATCTTTATAGGTTTACTTAGGCTAGTTTCACACTTGCGTTCAGCGCATTCCGTCACTATGGAGAATAGCGCAGTCCGTTAACGCACTGCGCTATTCTCCATAGACTTGTATTGACGACGCACTGTAACGCAAGTGTCTGCGTTGCATCCGCTGGACAACGCAGCGTCGTTATTTTGACGCTGCGTCGGGCGGATGGAACGCAGCATGTAACGTTTTCCTGCGCTTGGCGGAGTGTCAAAAAAACGCCACCTGCAGGAATCCGTTAGGCGTCCGTTGTTCTTATAATGGCCGCCTATGGTGGCGGATTCCGTTAGAATGCGTCATTTGACGGATTCCGTTAACGCAGCTGATTTTACACAACTGCGCATGCTCAGATGTGTAAAGACAAGGACAAAAAAAACTATAACGGACTGCGTTATTTTGTACGATCTGTAGCATGCGTTGTGCCACTATATGCAACGCATCCGTTACATGCGTCACACAACGCAATGCTACGGATCCCGTCCAACACAAGTGTGAAACTAGCCTAATACTACCGCTCTGCTGCTCACCAGAACTGTCAGGAAATGATACCGCCCTACCAGAAAAGACATAGAAACCTGCGTGCTGCTAATGAGACCACCTGAGAATAACATTTTAAAGGAACTGGTCAGGTCTGATAATGCTGTTAATCTAGAGATATTGGGTTAATAGCATTATGAAGATATGTGGCCACAGTACTGAAAGTGCAGTACCCAGGAGAAACTGGATATTTTTTCTGTCTTTCGGCCATGCAGGCACGCCTGTAAAAATTATGGTCTCACAGTACTGTGAGCGGCAGCTATAAGTATACCCCGACAATGACTGACAGCTGACTCCACACTTATTACAGCTGCCACTCTCATTGCTGGAAGTGGTAATTTCTCCAGGCATGCTGCATGACTGAAAGCCGGCGGCTCCCAGGAGCAATACAGTTCATGTTCTCACAGGTGCCGCACTTTCAGTACTGTGGCCAGGCATCTTTATAATAACCTTGACATTAACTCTATACCTGCAGGTAAATTGCATTATCAGATCTTACAGGTTCCCTTTTAAGTTTATATACAAAAATAATACCAGAGCATTTTCTTTTTCCCCTACTTAGGCTATATTCACACAATGCGTTTTTGCGGCATTTTTGCTGCGTTTTTTTCTGCAGCAGCCACAATCTGCTCTTTTGGCAGTGAAGAAGCTACTTCCAAAAAGTACATTTAGCTTTTTGTTTTGTTTTTTTTTTTTGGCTACTTTTTTGTGTACAATACATGTTTAATAAAGTTTGTATGATTCACCACAAAAGCAGGAAAAATGTAGCGGTTGCGGTTTTTGCACTCTCATTGCTTTCAATGGTGAAAAACGGCTGCAAAGAATTGACATGCTGATTTTTTTATTTTAATTTTAAATTTTATTTATTATAAAAGACTGTAGTTGTACACTTCAGCCAGGAATAAAAAAGCAATTTTGTATGAGATTCTGAAATCTCATAGCTTTTTTGCTGATAATGTAAAAAGCAGCTTTTCATTTGCATAAAAAAAGCTGCAAAAAATGCATTGTGTGAACATGGCCTTTTTAGGTGCTCACTCTTGATGCATTTGTTATTTTGGTTCTACAATCTGCCCTGCAGTTTAATGTGTCAGCTCAGTTACAAGCATCGTGCACCTGATTAGTTGTGTCTTCCGATATTCAATCTGGAACCCTAATTCTAGGTTATTGCATATAACTCAGAAGGGAAGAGCGGTCCAAGTGAGGCGGTGGAGTTTGTCACCCTACCTGACAGGCCAGGGGCACCATCAAGGCCTACTGTGAAAGGAAAGGTCCATGCACAGAACATCCGCATAGTGTGGGGTGAGTAGACAAGTAACTTTGTAAGCATTGCTTTCCGTATTTTGCACTACTATTGTCTTGTATTTTATCATTTTATCTCATAGATGCATTTGTAGTTTTGCCATTTGACGCTAATCCATTATCCAAAAACCAAATATAACAACAATATAGGGAAACATGCATCTGTATTATTCACATCTGAATCTAGCCTTATGTGGACATTAAGCCACGAAGTAAACATAAGAGAAATTATCCAACAGATTTGTGATTGCAGCTCTGGATCTTAATACAGATTTAAACTTTGGATATGAATTCTACATGGAAATGGTAAAGTGCTGAATGGTGAACATACACCTTTACAAGCAGTTTGTATTGTTCACATGTAGCTTCCTCAATTAAAAGACGTGTTTATAATTTGTTGCTAAATATCATATTTTTCAGACTATAAGACGCACATTTCCTTCCAAACATTTGGGAGGAAAATGAGGTATGCGTCTTAAAATCCGAATATAGCTTACTGGGAGGTGGAGAAATGGTGCGGGTGGCTGTCTGTGCGGGTGGCTGTCTGTGCAGGCGGGCGGCCTCCCTGTGCTGGTTGGCTCGCTGCCTCTCTGTGCGGGCAGGCTGCCTGGCTGGCTGCCTCTCTGTGCGGTATGGCTGGCTGCCTCTCTGTGCGGGCAGGCTGCCTGGCTGGCTGCCTCTCTGTGCGGTATGGCTGGCTGCCTCTCTGTGCGGGCAGGCTGCCTGGCTGGCTGCCTCTCTGTGCGGTATGGCTGGCTGCCTCTCTGTGCGGGCAGGCTGCCTGGCTGGCTGCCTCTCTGTGCGGTATGGCTGGCTGCCTCTCTGTGCGGGCAGGCTGCCTGGCTGGCTGCCTCTCTGTGCGGTATGGCTGGCTGCCTCTCTGTGCGGGCAGGCTGCCTGGCTGGCTGCCTCTCTGTGCGGTATGGCTGGCTGCCTCTGTGCGGGCAGGCGGCCGGCAGTATGGAGCAGTCCAGTGCGGCGGGGGTCCCAGATGCTGGGTGGCTCCTGGAGTCAGCGCGTGACATGGAGCTCTCGGCTAACAGCTCCATCTGCGCACGCGCCGCTTCAGGCGCCATTTCATTGAAGCCAGGACCGCCAACAGGGCATCTGGGACACCTGCCATACAGGCATGCTCCACACAGCCACCGTAGCTTCCGCTCCCAACACAGCTTCCGCTGCCACGCCAGCACAGACTCACCGCTGCCACGATAAACCGCACGAGCACAACCCCTGCCTCCTGTGACTCCACCCCACCACCGCTG
This sequence comes from Anomaloglossus baeobatrachus, assembly GCF_048569485.1. Classification (NCBI taxonomy): domain Eukaryota; kingdom Metazoa; phylum Chordata; class Amphibia; order Anura; family Aromobatidae; genus Anomaloglossus; species Anomaloglossus baeobatrachus. The sequence goes on from NC_134354.1 coordinate 700,386,038, forward strand.
CTGGCCCCCTCCGGTAAGACAACACCGGAGTATAAGACTGACCCCATTTTTTTATTTTATTTTTTTTGGATCTCTAAATTTGGAGTGCGTCTTATAATATGTTATGTCTTGTAAAACAAAAAATACGGTAAATCAAGTGGGTCATATAATGTTCTTGATATTGTACATACTAATGTATTAAGGAGTTATGTGCAATTCTCAGACTGTAAGGAGCCACCTTGCTTCTAGTGACAATGGTTGGATCTGTGGCCTATGGATTGGGAAAACAGACTGAGCCCCGTGGTTGGGCTGTGGTGTAGATACTTGGAATTTAGTTAACCTGTGGATTTCCTACTCCAAATGACTTGTAGCCCAAATTATTTTACTGATAACTACATGCAGTGTATTCTCTCTTCTCCCCAAAACTCCCACTCCCACCTTTTATAGAAAATTCTATCCTCTAACTTTCATGCACATATGCTTTCTTTTTTTTTTGTTTTGTTTGGTTTTGTTATGGTTTTGTTTTATGCACTGTATAGCCTTTTTTATTTTTCAGACTGCTTTTTTGAAAAAAAATCTGCGGAGGAGCAATGGCCTAAAAAATAAAAATTGACATTACAAACAGATGTGATTTTGGCCTCAAAAATGAATTGTACATCTCTTTTCGTAGCTGATGTGAAATGTCCTATTTATATTGTTTGTTTTTAATTTTTTTCCCGATGAATGAAATAGATTTTTTATTTTCTTTTTTCCTTTCTCTTAGATCCACCAAAAGATAACGGAGGGTCAACAATTACGAAGTATATTGTGGAAATATCTGAACAGCAAAATGGTAATTAACTCCTAATACGTCTGTTTAAATAATTGTCTATGGTATCAGCACAGCTTATAATGGAAAATACATGTAATGTAAAACGCTTTGTTAAATATAGTGATAACCACTAAGGTGATAAATCATTGGTTTTCAGGCACTGCTCTGCCATTTGTGCATCTTCTGGATTCTTGATGATAGGTGCAGGCAGAAGAGTCCACAAATCTGGGCCAGAAATTACAATGATAGACTGCTTTACCCTCCCCTACTCCAAGTGTCCATGAGTGTAGTCAATCCTGAGAACTGAAAACATCTTTATGGGTTACCTCTTAAAGAGATGGTTCACTACTCTGCATAGTGGCCACCTCTCTGTAAAACTGATAGGGAAGGCTTTTTTTTTTAATACCTTGTTCAGCCAATTCTGCCTCTTAATATTGTGGTCCGCTCATCCTGATGAAGTGACCCCTGGACTCCGTGACCTCTGAGATCCGGTGATGTTACGCCAACTTCCGGTTGACCTGTCATCACCGTTGCGGCCCCAGTCTCTGTGAGTGACTGGGCTGTCGGCGGAGATTCACCAGTCGTCACAGCTCAGCATCATTCATGCTTTAGGCGCTCTGCAGTAAAGGAGAGCGCGCACGAGATGCTGGGCTATGATGAGCAGGGAAACGCCGCCCACCACTCAGGGAGACTGGGGCTGGCCTCTGTGGTGTCAGGTCAACTGGAAGTTGATGTGACATCACTGGATCTCAGAGGTCACGGAGCCCGGGGGATTATTCATGGAGATGAGTGGACTGCAATAGGGCCGCTCAGAGGCAGAATTGGCTAAACAAGGTATTTGAAAAAAGCCTTCCGTATCAGTTTTACTGGGATGTGGCCACTATTGCAGAGTGGTGAACCACCTCTTTAATAATGTTTGGGAATTGCAAGTCCAAGGTGATCCCATCATGTCCTCCTAGTTTGTTTTAACATACACTGTGAGGATTTCACTGGTTGCCCCAGAGGGGGCATTCTACTCATGAACCAAATGGACCTGTTATACTACTATACTTAATAGCTAAGAATCTAAAGGTATTTTTATACCGTCCGATGTGCAGTGATAAATTACATGTTTGCCGATCGCTTCATGATTCAAATGCGAGAAGAGTGATCCGGTAGTCATCGTTCAGTGCACGTAGTCTGCCATTATGGTCAGCACAGCAGCGCAGGTCTTGTTGATACAGGATAATGCGCTGCCAAGAATGATGATCTTTTGGGCAAACCAAACCAAAAGATCATTTTACCCAGCAAACAGGCGTTTTGCTCATTCGTCGGGTGATTGGCAGAATAATTGCAGGAGTGCCCGTTTCCTGATTGTGCCATGTAAAACATAACACCACAATATTTAGTGCCATTTAAAATCGTAGCCTGACACACGTCATTATAATATGCAGCTTATTCTGATGGCTCCAGTTATGTTTTCAGGAATATTTTAGCCTTTTACATTTACACTGTATACTTTGTTTTTTTGTCCTGTATTATCACAATGTACTATATTATGTTCATTTAGAACAGACTTCTTGAATAGGTCTAGTAGAGCCCCATTTATTACCATGAGATGATGATGTACAGGTCATTCTTCATGTGTACACACTTAAGGCCGCTTTACACGCTGCGACATCGCTAGCGATCTCATTAGCGATGTGACACGCCCAGATCGTTGCTACGATTTGCCGAGATCGCTCATAGGTCCTTTTGTAGCGGTCACATGTACCCATGTACAAATGACGCTACATCGTTCAGCGATATATTGTTTGACCAAGGCGGTCGTATGGACACCGTCACACAGCATTCCTCCCAACGATTCCGCCAACGTCAGAGGCGTATAATTGTCCTTAGCATACACCCTGGCGTGACACCAATCAGAGCGGAGGAGACATGGAGCATTGCTCGTAACGACACACCCACGTCGCTGATGAAGGACGCACTAACGATGTTGTTCGTCGTTGGAATGGTGTCCTATGTAGCAATATGTCTGCTGCGTTCGAAACGACGAACAATATTTTGAAACTGAACGATGTGTCAGTGATCAACGATTGTCGCTAGTTTTACGATCGTTCTGAGTCGCTCGTAGGTGTCACATGCAACGACGTCGCTAACGATGACTGAAGTGCGGCACGAAAACTGTGACCCCCCCGACGACATATCGCCAGATAAATTGTAGCGTGTAAAGTGGCCTTTAGTATTATTAATACTTATAACGTAGTTTCCCTGACTGACCATTTCTTTTTCTCTATTTTTTCCTGTTTGGTCCTTTTGTAGGTGTCTGCTCTGACATGTCCTGTATTTGTAGAACCATCCATCTTTTGTTTTCGCCGTTTCTACATTTTGTATCTGTAATAGGGCTTTTTCCTTCATCTTTTATGACGTGCGGTCTGTTCATATAAAGCTATTCATTCCACCCGATAAGCATATTTTTAAGACAGATTGTCTTTGTTAAATCATGTGTACAGTACACAATATGTGAGATTTCTCCTCTATTGAGGCTGATCAATGGGCTTCCGCTTATGAGTTTGTTACATTGACTCTTGGAAGCTTTGATGTTTAGTTGCGGATCTCAAAATCCTTTTTCTAGTGGTTGTAGGAAGCCGGCACAGATGGTACTAACACAATGGTTTGTGATTGGCTCCAATCTAATCTTTCAGGAAACAATTGGGACACTGCGTACTCCGGCATGGCGAGAGAACATGTGTGTGACCACCTGAGCCCCGGATGCTCCTACAGGATTCGTGTTCTCTGCGTGAGTGAAGGTGGACAAAGTCTGGTACGGATTGCTACATTTTCTTTTTTTCACCTTTTTGGTTGTGATGTAGATGAGCTTTGGGTAAATTTACAGTATATCACAAAATTGAGTACACCCCTCACATTTTTGTAAATATTTTATTAAACACAGCACAGTATTAAGCACAGAAGAAATGGAGCTGTGATACAATGTAAAGGAGTCAGTGTACATCTTGTATAACAGTGTAAATTTGGTGCCCTCTAAATAACTCAGTACAGTCATTAATGTGTAAACCGCTGGTAACAAAAGTGAGTAGACCCCTAAGTGAAAATGGCCAAAGAGTGCCCAATTTGCCATTTTCCCTCCCCCGTATCATATGACTCATTAGTGTTACAAGGACTTAGTTGTGAATGGAGAGCACATGCGTTAAATTTGGTGTTATCGCTCACACACTCTTACTGATCACTGGGAGTTCAACAAGCCTCCTTATGTCAAAGAATTCTCTGAGCTGAAAAAAAGAATTGTTGCTCTACATAAAGATGGCCTAAGCTATAAGACGATTGCCAGCAACCTGACACTGAACTGCAGCACAGTGGCCAAGACCATACACCGGTTTACCAAGACAGGTTCCATTTAGAACAGGCCTCACCATGGTCGACCAAAGGAGTTGAGTGCACGTGCTCAGCGTCCTATCAAGAGGTTGTCTTTTCAAAATAGATGTATGAGTGCTACCAGCATTGCTGCAGACGTTAAAGGAGTGGGGAGTCATTTTGTCAGTGCACACTGGATCAAATTGGTCTGCATGTCTGTTGTCCAAGCAGGAAGCCTCTTCTAAAGATGATGCACAAGAGACCCTGCAAACCGTTTGCTGAAGACAAGCAGACAAAGGACATGAATTACGGGAGCCATGTCCTGTGGTCTGTTGAGACCAAAATAAACTTATTTGCTTCAGATGGTGTCAAGTGTGTGTGGCAGCAACCAGGGGAAAAGTACCAAGACAAGTGTGTCCTGCCTACTTTCAGGCATAGTGGTAAGAGTGTTATGATTTTGGGATGTATGAGTGCTGCCGGTTGTGGGGAGCTACAGTTCATTGAGGGAACCATGAATGTCAGCATGTACTGTGACATACTGAAGCAGAGCATGATCCCCTCTATTTGGAAACTAGGCTGCAGGGCAGTATTGCAACCTAATGCGTCAAAACACACCTCCAAGACAACCACTGCCTTGCTAAAGCATGTCTCCAGAGCTAAACCCTATTGAGTATATGTGGGGCATCCTAAAATGAAAGGTGGAAGAGCACAAGGTCACTAACATCCACCAACTCCGTGATCTTGTCATGGAAGATGGAAGGGGATCCAATGGCTCCTGGGAAGCTCCAGTGAGCTCCATGCCCAAGAGAGTTAAGGCAGTGCTTGAAATTAATGGTGGCCTCACAAAATATTGATACTTTGGGTACAATTTGGCCATTTTCAATTAGGGGTGTACTCAGTTTGTTTACAGCGGTTTAGACATTAATGGCTGTGTGTTATTTAGAGGACACACAAATTATACAAGCTGTACACTGACTACTTTACTTTACATTGTATCAAAGTGTCAAATCTTCATTGTTGTCCAATCAAAAGATATAATAAAGTATTTACAAAAATGTGAGTAGTGTACTCACTTTTGTGATATACTGTATCAAAGTTTTACTTTTAGTATTCTGGTTTCAACATGTTGATGATAAAGGTTGCAAGTTTTTGCATTTTTATGCTATCCATGACATTTTAACATAAAGTAGCATTAAAGGGAACCTGTCACGTGGAAAAATACAACCCATTAATTTGGAGATATGGGGTTAATCTGCAGGTGGAATATCATTCTAAACCTGCCCTGCACTTTAAACCCCGCTGCCGGAAGGAAATGAACTTTAATCCTCCAGCAGCACTCTAATTTCAGTCATGGAGGCAGCGCCAGCATGAGTTCAGTCACTGCTCTGTGTATGGAGAGCGACGGCTGTAATTACACCCCCCACACTGATGACAGATGCTCTGCATTAGAGGGAGTGGTCAGTCAGTGCGGGGGGTGTAATTACAGAGAACTGTGACTGCGCCGGTACCGCCCCATGACTGAAACCAGTATGCTGCCAGGAGGATTAAAGTGGTTGTTATTATTATTATTATTATTATTTATTATTATAGCGCCATCAATTCCATGGCGCTTTACATGTGAAAGGGGTATACATAATAGGGACAAGTACAATAATGAACAATCAAAGACAGACAGGTACAAGAGGAGAGGTCCCTGCCCGTGAGGGCTCACAGTCTACAAGGGATAGGTGAGGATATAGTAGGTTAGGGTAGAGCTGGTTGTGCGGCGCTGTATCAGACTGAGGGTTACCCAGGTTGTAGGCTTGTCGGAAGAGGTGGGTCTTCAGGTTCCTTTGGAAGTTTGCCAAGGTAGGCGAGAGTCTGATGTGTTGTGGCAGAGCATTGCAGAGTATGGGGGAGACACGGGAGAAATCTTGGATGCGACGGTGGGAAGAGGAGATAAGACTGGAGTAGAGAAGGAGATCTTGTGAGGATCGAAGGTTACGTGCAGGTAAGTACCAGGAGACTAGGTCACAGATGTAGGGAGGAGGGAGGTTGTGGATGGCCTTGTATGTCATGGTTAGCGTTTTGAACTGGAGTCGTTGGGCAATGGGAAGTCAATGAAGGGATTGGCAGAGAGGAGAGGTCAGGGAGTAGCCGGGGGACAGGTGGTTTAGCCGGGCAGCGTAGTTTAGAATCGATTGTTGGGGTGCGATACTGTTAGAAGGGAGGCCACAGAGCAGGAGGTTGCAATAATCCAGGCGGGAGATAGTGAGGTAGTTCATAGATAATAAGTTCAGTTCCTGCTTAATATGCAGGTGGTGAGGAGGATCAGAATGCTATATCTGCTGGTTAAGGGAACCTGTCACCAGAATTTTTGCTATTAAACTAAAAGAATCCCCTTCTGCAGCTCATGGTCTGCATTATTAAAGGGTCATCTTGCTACTGGGCCCCCCTTTCAGACCTACATAACAACTTTATAAAATATGTAAATGAACGCTGGGGGGGCGGCGAACAGCGGCTGGAGGGGGGGATAACTTACGAAATACAGCCTGCCTACGGGGCCAGCAAACCTCATTACCATAGCAAAAGGTAATATTTTATAAAGTTGTTATTTAGGTCTGAAAGGGGGTCCAGTAGCAAGATGCACCTTTCTAGAATGCAGCCCAGGAGCTGCACAAGGGGATTCTTTTAGTTTCATAGCAAAAATGCTACTGACAGGTTCCCTTTAATGGCATTTTTCCACGTGACAGGTTCCATTTAAGAGGAGAAGACAGGTGTGCATTGACAGATTTACTATAAATTGTGGAAGCAAACATCCATAAATTATAGAGGAAATCTATACCTGCTCATTGCTTCACGTTTTGGACTGACGAGCAAAGACTATCCCTTGGGAGATCTGCAAGGAACACTGCATGCAAATCGTGGGAACTGTGCTACGTTAGATACTGTATTATGTATAGTGCACATCCCGAGAAGAGCACCAAAGAGCGATTCCTGTGTAATTCCCTTTCCTTGCAGGGATGGCACTAGGCAGAACACACAGGATCTGTTATGCCCAGAGAGTTCCTTTAAAGTGAAAGTGTCAGCAGGATTCAGTTCCATCCCCCAAACTATATACACATGTAGCTCTTTAAAAGACATAACTACTGAGAAACCAGTGTTTGAATTGATATGTAAGACCATGCTAGATCCAAAGCCTCTGTCACTCCACCTCTATTCCCCGCCCAACACCGCCCGCCACCTCCTGCTCGACTGGCAGCTACTTTTCCTGAAGTCACATAGCATAGAGGCCGTCAGTCAAGCAGAAGGCCGTGGTGCTGTGAGAGTTGGAGTGACAGAGGCTTCAGATCTACTGTAGCCCGTCAGTTTCATTTCATATCAATTCAAACTGAATTCTTGTCTATGGAGGAACAGACTTGTCATGTAAAAATAGTTGGGGGATGGGGGGTTGTCTCGGACCTCTATAGCACAGTATGCATATAGTGCACTGGCAGCCATTATATATACGTCAAGTGATGTCCTGGGATTCAGGAATCCCACCAGAAACAAAAAGAAGCACACTGATTTAATTTAATCAAACATTTTGCTTTTACAGTGATTTTTTTTCATTGAGGTGCAGGGTCGCTTTACCATCTCTCTAGCAGAATGACTGGTTACATTCACTAGACCCATATTATACCCCACTGTGTTCATACAGTAACAATGGTATAATTGGTTTTGCCATTTTAGAAAAGAATTGGGCTATATCCAGTTAATATTGCTAGTCACTGGGGCCATGATGGAGCTAAAACAGAGGTACTGTTTAATATAATCACATTATTCACGCCACCCTATTGAAATTCCCCACAGTTTGACCATAAAAGTGGCTGTGATAATGTGCCATGATTGTAGGTCCTTAATGGTTTTCTCTGCTTTGGACCATTCCTACATGATAGAAATGTTTGTTAATGATTGATGAGAAGATTGCAAATTGTCCCCTTTCTTGGATCCATAGCAATTGGCTATAGTCTGTGGGCAAACTTGGTAGAAAGTGCTGTTTCCCTGCAGCTCCTCCGCAGGACAGATTAAGTACTACACACTACACCGTGACTCCAGGTCCTCCAGAACTAGAGATGCTCTTTGTGACTATTCTTCACAGCTAGTGTACCCCAAGAACAAATACAATTTTCAGTGCAGCAATTGTCAGTAGCCAAGTTATTAATTATTGGGGTTATTTTTTGTGACTTCTCAAGGCCTCCGAGACGTTGGCAGTGCAGACCCCAGCTGTGATACCGGGACCTTGCCAGCCACCAAGACTCCAAGGCAGACCACGGGCAAGAGAAGTCCAGCTACGATGGGGTAATGTTGGCAGCATGGAAATTTACATGCAATAAATGAAACCTCGTAGAGCTCTGTATTGTGCAACGCCTCTATGATTCCTCCTGGAAATGTATAAATAATTCCAACTGTTTTCCAATAGGATGTATTTCCAGTGCTCACATTATGAGACTTGTGTCAGTACACATCCTTTGGACAAAGGTAATGGGAATATCCATATGGAATAATACAGGAAAAGTTGCTCCAGAATTACCCTTCTGGAGAGCGGACAGCCCTCCTTTAAAAATTGTTCTTCGTGGTTTATCTTTATATTTTTAGAAAATTGCTAATTGTGTAAATCATTTTGTTATGTTAAATGTAAATTATCTTTTGTAACACTATGGGAAAAAAAGTACTTTTTCTTCAGCAACGAACTGACTCATACTACAGCAGCGTTTTCTGTGCAGGCTCTAATCTGGGCGAAGGTCACTGTAAAGGGAAGGGAAAACTGCTGTATGATCCGCTCTTGTGAATGGTAGAGCTCACTATATCTACTGTACCTGTCGTCGTAATCCTGGCTGTGAAGATGGGACTTCTGAAAAGTCTTCTGTATAGCTTAGGAATGATGAGGCTTGTAAAAGCCTTAGTGGCCAGTGTAAAAATAGCAAGATTTCAGATGGTTTGGTATGGAAAATTATTATAAAAAATAAATTACTTGAAAGCCTAATTGAAACAATAGATTATTTTCTGATACCAAATTACCTTTACCTTCCTGGTTATCTAATAGTAATTGATCACATGTAGAGATGAGTCGACCCGTGAATGTTCGAGTTCGGCTTAACTAGAGTTAAAAGTTTGGTTCGATACCCGAACTTGACCCTGAACCCCATAGAAGTCAAAGGGGACATGAACTTTGGTGCAGTAAAATTGTCATAGTAATTTACCTTCTCACCCCCCTGCAGAGTGTTTTGGGGGTTTTTTGTTTGTTTTTTTTTTACCTTGCTCATTCTCGGGTCCTCTACCAAAGGCCTGGGAGTTTGAGGGTTCTGCACAAGATCTTAGTTGTTCCCAGCCTTACGCTTTTCTGGACAGAGAGCTCAAATGTTGCTCCTGGGATCTGTTGTAACCATTCTTCCAACTTAGGGGTCACTGCTCCAAGTGCTCCTATCACCACTGGAATCACTGTTACCTTCACCTGCCACATCTTCTCCAGTTCTTCTTTCAGGCCCTGGCATTTCTCCTGCTTCTCATATTCCTTCTTTCTGATGTTACTGTCATTACGCACTGCCACATCAATTATCATTGCTGTCGTCTGATTCTAGCCTACTGTCACAATATCTGGATGGTTCGCTTATCCTGCTTATCCGTCTGGATCTTGATGTCCCACGTGATTTTAGCCCTTTCATTCTCCGCAACCTTTTCTGAGGTCTCTCACCTGGACGTAGGGGGACTTTGCCCATACGCTGTACAGACGTTCCTGTATACAATTCCCGCTACTTTGTTTTGGTGTTTGGTATAGGCTTTTCTTGCTTGCATTTTGCATTCTGCCACAATGTGTTGGACTGTTTCCGTGGATTATTTTCATAGTCTGAACCTTAGGTCTAGTCTTGTGTGGTGGTAGATCCCTGCTTTTATGGATCTGGTGCTTAGTGTCTGCTCTTGTGCTGCTATGATTAGTTCCTCTGTGCTGTCTTGGAGTGCAGCTTTCTCCAGCCATTGGTAGGATTTCTCAATGTCAGCCACCTCCATTATCTGTCTGATACATCCCATGCAGCAGCTTGTCTTCCCATCGAACTTCATGTTCTTGTTCTTCCTTCCATGACGTTTGTTGTTGCTGCCTTAGGCTCTCTCAGCATACCAGCTTTTGGTGCCATTTTTCTGATGTATTCCTGGATACTTCTTGTTTCGTCCGTGATGGTGGCTTGGATGCCTATCATGCCCCGACCGCACTCCTTTCTGCTGTAATACAAAGTTTGGGTATTAAATTTGGTGTGGAAACCCCCATGCATAGTAAGGAGCTTCCAGGTCTTTAGATCTGCAGCTTCCTCTCTTCTTTTGGCCAGCACACTATGCCAGCAGGGTATCTGATAACAGGCAAGGTGTATGTATTGATGACTCAGATCTTATTCTTGCCATTGAGCTGGCTCTTCAGGACCTGTCTCACCCCTTGATGGTATTTGAATGTTGCTGCTTTTCTTGCCTCTTCATCATGGTCTGTACATCTGCTATGCGCCCTGCTCGTAGCTCCACTCCATCAGTCTTTACTACTTTGCCTCTCTTTATTACCTGCCTGACGCATCTCTCCAGTACGAAGGACATTGTGATGTCTTCGCTGTAGATCCTTGTCAGGTGGACCAGTGAATCGATATCTCGTTAATTTTTTGCATACAGCTTGATGTCATCTATGTAGCGGAGGTGGCTGATGGTGCTTCCACTCTTGAACGTGTATCCATAGCCAGGCTCTGTAATTAACGGACTAAGGGAGTTCAAGCCTATGCAGAACAGTAATGGAGACTGCATTACCTTAGTATATGCCGCATTTGATGGTCACTTCTGCTAGTTGTCTTGAGTTGACTTCCAGTGTTGTCTTCCATAGTCCCATTGAGTTTTTGAGGAAGGTTCTTAATCTCCTGTTGATATTGCAGAGCGCCAAGCATTCACGGATCCATTTGTGTGTGGCATTGAGTCATAGGTTTTCCTGTAGTCAATCCAGGCTGTGCTGAGATTGGTCTGTCTGGATCTTGAGTGATTGCTCCATCTACTAGCAGCTGGTGCTTAGAGCCTCTGGTGTTGTCCCCAATGCCTGTCTGAGCTGGATTCATGTACTGATTCATATGGTTCTGTAACTTGGTGGCTATGATGCCTGACAGGAGTTTCCATCTCATTGTAAGGCAGGTTATTGGGCGGTAATTGGATGGAATTGTCCCTTATGTGGATCCTTCATGATCAGCACCGTTCTTCCTTGTGTTAGCCAAGCTGGGTGGTGGCCTGCTTCTAGCACTTGGTTCATCTGTTTTGCCATGCGTTTATGTACCACTGTTAATGTCTTTAGTTAGCAGGTGTGGATTATGTCTGGGCCGAGTGCTGTCCAGCTCTTCATTATCGTGACATGCTATTGGATGTCTGCTTCTGTAATGGTGACTGGTTCATGTTCTCTAGGTGCTAACTGTGTTTCATTCTCAGATCCTGCAACCACTTCACAAATACTTCCAACTTTGTGTTGGTATAGCACATTGTTTCCCAACTCCAATCCTCAAGAGCCACCAACAGTGCATGTTTTCAGGATTGTTTTGATATTGCACGAATGACGGAATTATAGGGAACACTGGTTTAGCACATAAAATCCCTATGAAGAACATTTAAGTTTGCGGGTGTAGCTTGATGTAGGAAAAAAAAATGTTGAAATGTTCACTTGGTATGATTACTTTATCAAGGCACCGTCATATATAGATAAATAATTTCTTTGCCATCATGTATAGAAATAGTACTTTTTAACGTTTTATTTCTACAGCACCCCCTTCAGCAGATGGTGGATCTCCAGTCACCTGCTACAGCCTGGAGATGTCAACTTGTGAAGGTGAACAGAGGGAGGTGTACCAAGGAAATGAGATTGAGCACACAGTTTGTGGTCTTCTTCCAGGAAAAGCTTATAGCTTCAGGATACGTGGAGCAAACAAAGCTGGGGTATGTATATTTCTGCACTATGAGAGGTTACTTTGCATCACGTTTTGAGAATTTGTGGCATTGTTCATCCTGATCATTACAATTCAGGTAGATTCCAGAATTTACAGATTATCTTTAGTGAACGTATCCATGCAATTTTAAAATGAATTAATTTGATTCCTCATAGAATATGAATGCCCTATACACGTACAATCAGAGCTCCCAAACCCCTCTCCATCTTTGAGGCCAGATTCTGCTCTGCTTAAAGACCTAACAAGGCAACTTAGGACTGACTTTTCTGTTAGATGGGAGGTATATTATAAAATTGTCAGATAGGGATGTAAGAAATTAGAGAAGATGAAACAGTTAAGGCCGCTTTCAGACGTATGTGCCGACGGGGTCACTGACTAGAATGGTGCAGACGTAGTCGCCGTGTGCTCTGTCGTGCACCATATTCAGAAATATACGCTTACTGGAGGCGGACACCCAGACACAGTCTACTACACCTGGGTGTCCACTTCCAATAAGTGTATACTCCCGAAAATGGTGCACGACAGAGTACACGGTGACTCCATCTGCACCATTCTAGTCAGTGGCCCCGTTGGCGCATACGCCCGAAACCCGTTTTGCTGGAGGTTCTTACAGAGACCCCGACGGGACCAGTGAACGGGGAAAGGAACGCAGTGTGAAAGCGGTAGGCATCTACCTGCAGTCAACTCTGCTCTCCATGGAAAAATGCAGTGGTCGTAGACTGGATTATTGGAAATGTTGTGCACATGCTTTATGGCTCATTGTTGGCATTTTAGTAATACAACATACATGCTTTATCATTTATTCTTTAGTTTGGACCATTTTCTGAAAAGAGTGACATTACAACTGCACCAGGACCTCCAGATCAATGCAAACCGCCTCAGATAACCTGCAGATCTGCAACATGTGCCCTTATACACTGGGAGGTAAGAGTATGAAATGCAATCGAAGTCTTCTAGTCCTAACTGCAGGCCAATTTTTCACACAAATAGTGATCCTTATTAGATTTTCACTTATAGGAAAATATAGTCGTGGACCAAGCGCCTTACTGTATATAAACGGTTAAAGAGGTTTACCGATTTGGAAAATAGCCTTGTTCCACCGTTGCAATTTGTAACTGCTTTATTCACCCTCCTTGTCTAGTGCTGAGTTTCCGGTGTTGCTCTTTGTCTAGTTTTGTCTGCAGCGCTGACATCACATCAACAGCGCTGCAGCTGATAAACGACCTCTGTGGCTGTGAGCGGCTTATGCTGTCACCTTGGGCAGAGCCACTGAATTCAGTTATTGGCTGTAGCGTTGTCGACATGTCAGCACTGCAGAAACGAACCCGCAGCAGCGGAGACTTGGCGCTGGACCCTGGAACGGTGAGTATATCACACAGTAGTAGTTTCTTTTTTAATAAACCTAAACTGCAGCTAGGGAAGAGGAGTTAACGTTTTCAATGAATCGCTGATAGTAGCTAACAAGATGGACCTCTTAAAGTTCTTATCAAAATTTCGGCTTCAGCCTTACCCTTTAACAATACAAAACTCTGTAAGTCTTTGTGCACACGATTAGGGTTTACAGCAAAAAATTCTTCTTTGAATCCTGATGTGTTAGCAGGCGATAAACTGCCTAAGAAACGAGTTTTTGCTGCTTTCCTGACGCGTTTTTGACTCGTTGTTTAAATGCGTATGTTGCAGATTTTTCCTCACTCCTTTGAATTGGTGAAATCTGCAGCAAAAATGCTGACATAATTGACACGCTGCAAATGTAAATCTGCAAGGAAAACTAAGCAACATCTGCATGAGATTTTCATCCCACTTCACTGGTCTAAGGAAATCCTTTAAACTTTGTGACAAAACTGTGGAGAAAAGAAATGCAACAAAAATGCAGCGTATGCGCAAACCCAAAGCACTTCAGTTGCCATTTTTTCCACTAATTAAAAATTTCCAATACTTGAGAAGATAGATACTCTTTCTGCCTGTACCTAAACCTAATAGACTGTGCTGGAGTTCTGATTATACGCCCTTCACCCATAGATTTCCATCTCATTAGCCCAGTTTTGGCTTCTTATACCTGTGATTCATCAATAAACATTTATTTAAAGGGTTGACTGTTACTTGGAGAATCCCTACTTATTCGCCATGTTTGCCCTTGTTAAAATAAAAAGCTTATACTCCACTCTTCCGGCATCTTTTCAGCGGTGTCGGCACTCCCTCTCCCGAGGCTCACCTGACATTATTACATCATGTGAGTCCCGCGTCCAATTAGCACTGGCTTTTCATAGTTTTTCGGACATATAATTAATTAAGAGGAAGTGAGCGGCCAGTGCAGCTCTCTTTTTTCTGATTATTTGTATGTCCGAAGGCAGGGACAGTGAAGCCAGCTCTGATTGAGCACGAGGCTCGTATGATGCAACAATGTCACGCGAGCCTCGGGAGAGGGACTGCAGACACTGCTGGAACGGCTGTGGGAGGGGAGAAGAGTATAAGCTTTTTATTTTAACAAGGGCAAACATGGCAAATGAGTAGGGGTTGTCCAAATAGTGGGACAACGCCGTTCACACATGTGCTTGTATACACAGCCTTCAGTGCACCCAACTTACTGCATTAAAATTAATAGTAAAAGCTTTCCATGAAAGGCACTCTGTAGCTCGCTGATGGACTTCAGGGAAACTCTTTAGGGAGTTCCAATTTGGCGTTCTCAAGATAGTTGCATAGTTAGATTTAACTAATAAGTATAATAATGCATGTATTTTAGGGGGCAATGTCCACTGTTTGTGGTGCACTTTGGAGGTCGGGAAATTTTCTTGCTTGATGCCTCCAAAATATGCCAAATAAAAAAAAAAAAAAAAAAAACCTTTTATAGCTTTTTTTGGACATTTATGAGATACCTCTCATAGAATAGTGCAGCAGAGCAGATGACACTGTTTTATACTGCTTTAAAGGGTGTCACAAGGTTTTTTGCCACCGAATCGGAGAGCAGCATGATGTAGGCAAAGAGACTTTGATTCCATCAATATATCATTTATTTGGCTTATTGCTGTAGTTTTGATAAAATCACTTTTATCACCAGGGGATTATCATTAAACAACTAGTAAACCTGCTGCCATGTATTCCTCAATATTCATGAGCTCAGTATAAAACCCCACCACTGATTGGTAGCTTTCTGCCTGTGCACAGTGTATAAAGAAAGTCGCTGACCTGTAGTGTGGGCGGGGTTATACAGAGCTCAGTATTCAGAGAACTGTTAGTGTGATTTTATAAAAACTGCATCAAGCAGCCCAGTAGCTGAAACATTACTGGAATCAGGGCATTTGCCCATACATTATGCAGCCGTCAGATGGGATAGCAAGAATTAGCAATAGCAATTTTCTTCAAAAAGGTATCCTAACAGTATTTTAGCCTCCATTGTGTAAATGGAGCTTTTTTTGGGTGCTACGGCATATGGATACCGCATATGTAGCATAGTGTGCACCTGAGCATTGACCATTTCATGCAGTTCATATATATTGTCTCTCGTACAATAATAGAGCTAGCATTCAATAATCCTATGTCAAATTATATGAGCCGTGCGTGAGACTTTTAAAGGGGTGGTCCACTATTAGGACAACCCCTCCTCATTCCCGTTGTTTGACCCCACTAAAATAAGTCTATCCTCCCCTCCCGTATCGGCGCGTTGTCAGTGTCCGCGTTCCTGTGGCTCATCTGAGAATGTGACATCACGCAAGCCCTGCGCCCAATCACCGCTGGCTTCTCTCTCCCCAACCTCTGATGTATGCGTAATCAACAGTAAGGGAGTGGTCAGCTGCACTCTCACTTCTTGTTGATTACTCGTCTCTGAAGGCGGGGAGAGAGAAGCCAGCGGTGATTGGGCTTGTGTGGCATGCAAGCGCTGGAACTGCGTCGGCACAGACAAGTATAAGGTTTTTTTTATTTATTTATTCTTTATTTTTAAGAAGCCAAACAATGGGAATGAGGAGGGGTTGTCCTAGTTGTGCACAATGCCTTTAAGGCATACTAGGGTTACTAGCTTTGAGAAATCCAATATTTTTTTTTTATTGTATTTTCTGTCCTATGTGCTCTTTAACTGTAAATTATTAATCCTAAATGCAATAAATGTGCACAAGCCATAAGGATATGTGATTTAATGTGATTTTTAGTTTTTTTTTATCTTCATCCAACAGGCCCCCAATAATAATGGTGCCGACATCATGGAGTACAGGGTGGAGTGGGGCGGCATGGAAGGCTGCATGCAAATTTGTTACTGCGGACCTGGCTATAGTTACGAGATAAAAGGTCTTTCTCCAGCAATCGTATATTACTGCAGGGTTCAGGCAAGTTTCTATACAATTATCAGGTCATTTACTACCAGACCATCAACAAGGTCTGTCCTGGTTTTA